>NC_135545.1:1001870-1229370 GCF_045843805.1 Urocitellus parryii | reverse complement strand
CGGTCAGCGTCCCAGGGCACGTGACCGTGTCTGTCGTGGTCTGTGTCCAGCGGTGCCCGTCACCTACGAGAAGCCGTGAGTGGGTGAGGTGGACGCAGAGGTCCTGTGGCCCAGCAGGTCCCCGCTGCAGGGACACTGAGCCTCTGCAGGAGTTTGTCTCGGGCGGAGCCGGGCCCCTCAAGGTCACCAGGTGGTGACATCGTTGAGTGGGGTCCTGGGAGGGAGCCTCGTCACCCACAGTGGGGGTCCTGATAAAGGGGAAACCGGGAAAGACGGGATCCAGTGGAGACAGGCAACGTCAAGAGGCCAGCAGACTCCGGAGCCATGAGGGGCCTGGGGAGGGACCGGCCAGCCACACCTTGACGGGCCTCCAGCCCCAGCCTCCAGGCGACCCGAGCCAGCCACCCAGTGTGTGGCGAAGCAGCACCCGGCCCGTGGCTCTCCAGGTCTCTGCAGAGGCGCCCACTGCAATGGCCAGCAAAGCCAGACCACATCAGGAGGCCTCTCACCAACCTTTCACCCAGCACTGGACGCCGGAGAGCAGAGGGGGCACCTCAGGTGGTTCCCATGGAAACCACAAGGTGGTGGGGAGGTGGAGGCCAGGGACGAGGCCGTCACTGAAGCCTGCCTCTCCCAGCTCCGGAACGCAGCTGTTCCTAACCTGGCCCCTGCACACACTAAGTGCTCAATAAATGTTCATGGAGAAAATTAATGAAATGGCACGACACTGGTCTTGTGACTCCCGACAGGGTAACGGTGGTCCCCGAGGAGTGGGAGACTGTAAAAGTGCATTACAATCGTTTAAATGTTCTTTGTTTTAAATTTGCTAAAAATCCCTTTCAAGTTGCTAAACAAGCAGTTTGACAACTTGTGGAGACCTCTGCCTCGAGAGGCCCCTCCCGGCCTCCGCCCCTGGGCCTCCACCCTCGCTGTGCTTTGCCCGTGGTGCTGGGGATGCAGCCACGCCCTCAGCAGCCAGGCAGGCCTCTGCCACCCTCCGGTCTGGGGTCCTCCTCGGTGTCTGAGCCCGTCCAGCTCCCTGCTTCTGCCCGGGCACTGGTCACTGCCAGCGGCCTGGGGTCCTCCACAGGCCCACTGTGCCTCCGACCTGGACCCAGGGGCTGGTCAGCGCCGATCACAGATGCAGGTGCGTGACAGCTGGTCTGCGTCGGCTCCACGGCGTCACTTCCAGAACGACCCTGCGGTGGCCCAGGTTCCCCTCACACAGGGCGCACGAGGTCCTTCATGCAGCCTCCTGGGACCCGGGGACAAGGCAGCAAAGGAGTCCCACTGTCCTCGGAGGACAACTGGCTCAACGGTCCCGTGTCCTCGCGCTGCGCAAGGCTCGCCACAGTGAGAAAGGGGCGAGCGGTTCCTACGACCTGATAGAGAGCCCCGCGGGGATGGACGGCCCCTGTGCCGTCTCCTGCCAGTGGAGGGGACCTACCTGCCCAAGGTCCGCACCTGACGGCATCGTCACGGGTCAGGGGCAGTGGCACTGAGCGGCCCTGCGTGATCTCCCCGAGTGTGCGGGAGGCGAGGGGGGATTCTGCGTGGCCGCGCGTGGGCAGTGTCTCTGGGGCCGTGGGGCAGACCTGCCACCGGGCACTGCCACCGGGAGCGGGCAGAGGACCCCCTTTCTGTCTGCTGTCACTTCCGTACCGTCCTCAGGGTGAGCCCACAGAGACGCGGGACAGCCACTTCGGGGGTGGCCTGTGAAGGTCACCAGGCCGCGTCTCTGCCCACCGACTGTGAGCCCGGGTCCGGGAAGGAGGGGAGGAGCGGTGGGTGAGGTGCGTTAACGTCTGACTGTGAGGGAGACAACACGAGGTGGACCCGACCCTCCACGGTCCATCAGGAAACCAGGGCCAGCCCCACCGACACCTGGTCCCCAGGGCAGACCTGACCGCAGGCCACGGCCGTAGGACCTGAGACCCGGGGAGCCCCGAGTTAGGGCTCCTGTGGCGTGAACGGCGGTGCTGGCCGGTCATTCTGCCCACGCTGGCCTCCACACCAGGTCACACCCAGCACCGTTTTCTGCACGAAGTGACCATCCCTCAGACTCCAGTGACTCAGCCACTGGAACAGAGAGGGACAGATCGGGGGCTTCCCATGGGGTTAGGACAGGGCCCAGAGAACGCAGGCAGCCAGCCCCGAGGGCACCAGCCACCCGGCGGGTGGTGCTGGACGCACGGCAGACCTGGCCATGGGGGCCTCCTAGAGGACTTTTAAAGGACACCCTCATGAGGTGGGAGAGGGCAGGTATTTCCTGGACACCGTTTCAAAAAGCAGGTTGGGAACCTCGAAGGACACCTCTCCCTTCCAAAACACGCCGTTAAGGACATGAGCACCGAGGCGGACCGGGTGGCGCACGCCTGTCATCCCAGCCGCTGGGGAGGCTGAGGCAGGAGGATGGCAAGTTCCACGCCAGCCTCGGCCACTTAGGGAGGCCGCGGCAACTTAACAGAGTCCTGTGTCATCGCTGGTGAGGGACGGCACACCTCCGCAGCCCCGGGCAGGCGGAGGACCCAGGTGGCAGGGCCACCGAGCTGCTGCGTGAGGGAGGCAGCGTGACTTCCTGGGCTGCCCGCCCCCCTCCTGGCGCAGGTGGGCGGCACGCTCCGCCTGGTAATTGCTGTCTGCCGCGGCGGCATTCCAGCAAGGCTTTGACATTTAAATGACAAATGTCGTGTCTCCAAACCCGCCCCAGGCCCGCTCTGCCGGTGACTCAGAGGCTCTCATCTCGCCTCCCCACCTGCTGATGTTCCTGGGTGATCACAGGATGAGTCACCGCCTGTGTCCTGCCCGGAGGAGGCTCACGCCGCAGCCCCCAGCGGAGGCCCCTCCAGCACGAGGCCATTATTCACCCTGCTTTTTCTTGCGAATGTCACAGGACTGTCTTTCTGTAAGTGAGAGGTGGCTCACATTTTGAAAATTTTCCATAACAGTTTTCATGTGGAATACAAAACACACACCAAGCGTGCACAGAGCTGACACACGCAGGGCGTCGCCGCGTGGTGACCGCTCTCCCCCTGCCCCGCTGGTCAGCCCCCTGGGTTTCCTGTGGCCTGGGGTCCTCCCATCTGCTGGGTTGGGGAGTCCCCTGGGTCCCCTGCTGCTGCCCTGCCGCTGGCCGGGGCACTCCGTGGGAAAGAGAAGGGCAGGAAGGACTGTGGACCAGCCCACGGCCAGGGGGCACGTGGCCACCTCTGCAGCCCGACTCCCGAGGCCGCAGAGACTGGGCTGGTTCTGGCCTCCTGCGAAGCCCAGCAGGGACACGGCTTCATGTGCACAGAACACGGGTCGTGGCCACTGGACGAGGCCCACGCGCCTCAAGTCCTTGTTCTCTCCTCTGCCCTCAGTGGGGCCCGACGGGGTCCATCCTCCCAGGGCTCACGCCAGCTGGCCACGCTCAGTGAGGTGGGCGGAGGCTGCAGCAGGGTCCCCAGGGCCCGGTGCTGGGCAGGCCAGGTCCTGGAGGTTCCCCACCCAACGCCGTTCCGCTGTAAGAAAGGGTCATGGTCAGAAAGAGGCCCACAGACACAGCCCGGGACAGCTCTGGAGGACGGGGAGGAGTGGACAGGAGGCGAGCAGGAGCGGGCAGACCCGCCCTCCGCAGCCTGCTGTCCTCATCTTGCTAAAAATCCAAACGGCCCAAGCCAGGGCCACAGGACGGCGCGCCTCCCGCTCCCCCGCTGACCGTACCCCACAGGGGCCTGGGGCCCGGAGCTCACAGGACAGCGCAGGCCCGCCATCGTCCCCAGTGCCACCTCTCCCTGCTGCCCTCTGCTCCCTGCTGGCCTCCCGTGCGCTCAGGAATGTGCGCCTGGACACCCACTCTGCGTCCTCCCCTCTCCTGCCCCACTCCCCAGCCCCCTCCCGTCTGCAGGACGCCCTGGTCTCCCTCCAGCCTCCTCAGGTGATGGGGACATTCGCCTGGACCTTCTGAGTCTGGCTTGTTCACCAGCAGGACGCTGCCCAGTCCCTCCACTCACCAGCAAGGGACGCGGCTCCTCTCCTCTTAAATGGCAGAGCGAAACCGCACACGCACACGCGCACACACGCACACACACGCACACTCATGTGCACACTCATACACACGCACACACGTGTACACATGCGCGCACACACACACTTTCCGTACCCATTCTTTGGTTGGTGCTGGCGTCCTGCCCGGGTCGCGTCCTGTCCACTTCGAGGTGTGCGGCTGTGACATCCCGCCGTGGCTGTACCGCCGTCCGGTGCTCATTTCCACCTTTTGGATCAGGACTCAGAAGTGGGACGGGTCATGGGGGTCCGATCCCTGGGTGCTTTCCAGAGCGCGTGGCCCACCAACAAGGTACGGGGGGCCGTCCCCCACCTCCGTCCTCGCCAACATTCTTCGCCATTCGTTCTGTCCCCGAGGCCATTCTGACCCGAGTGAGGTGACCCGAAGGCCGCTTCCCACTGTCCCTTCAGGCCCTGACGTCACCAGTGCATCCTGACACCCCGCACACGGGTGTGTACCTTCCCTCCCACGGGCCGCGTGGTCACGCGTGGACAGGGAAAGTCCGCCTGGTTCACTCTGCCCCCTCAAGTTTGGAGGCGCTGTCCCCGACTGCTGCGCACGTTGACGCTCCGTCACACCTTGGGGCCCCTGTGACGCCCCGTCCTCTGCTGATTGGGCCAGTCTCACTCCCACTCTGGGCCTGGGCTCTCTGAGCCTCCCCCCCAGGCCCTCCCCAGGCTCCTCACTGTCCCCTGTGGGGCAGAACCTTCCAATCTGATGCCACCCCACTACTGACTGTTGGTTTTATTTCTTGAACTTTCAGGGTCTTGCTAAGGAATTCGGTGCCGGTGCCAAGATGCTAGAGCGCGAGGCCGCTGTCGTGCAGTGTAGGCAGAAATTCTTATTTTCTTACACAATATTAAGTTGGAGTCTAGCCCTATGGCTTCTGCCAAAAATGTTTTCAGAAAAATTCAAGGCAGACATGATCATTAAGACAAACGAAAACAAGTGTTTTGATTCTCGAGAAAAGTAAGCCTGTCTAGGAGTCACTCAAAAGCCATCGACATACCAAAAACACCCATCGCAACCCATATAAGAACGAGATCCTGCCTTCATATATAAAGAACTCCAAAAAACAAACAATCCAGTGAAGACGGTAGGCATTTCCTGCAGAAGTAAACGGCGATCGTGAGATAAACAGGAGCATCTCCTCCTTCCTAGTGATCTGAGGGGAAGCCCCAGGGGGTGGTCTTCCTCCTCAGGCTGGGCAGAGGAGGGGAGGCCAGGGTCTACAGGACAGAAGGCCCGCGGGGTGGTGTGGCTGGTACCAATATAACAAGGTGGACCCAACCTTCCGACAGGGAAGAAGAGCCCACAGGCCGCCCAGCGCTCGGTGGGGTGCTCCTCCCTGTGAAGAGCGCCGCGTAGGGGCGCTCCGGCCCCCCTGCACCAGCGGGCACTTAGGAGGCACCCGGAGGATGGCCAGGCCCTGACCAGACGCTGGGGAATGCGGTTCTCCAGGGCGAGGGGACTTCGCCCGGTGACAGAGGTGGGGTGGCCTTGGGTTCCCAGCTGGGCCCACAGTGACCCAGGGTCTCCTAGGTGACAGACGGAGGCTAGCTTCCTCGTCAGAGAAGGGGGGCAGAGAACCGTGCCCGAGGGCCGACGGTCAGCTCCGCGAGAGCCCAGGCCCAGACCTCAGGCCCTCGCCACCTGCAGCCCCAGGCTGTGCCGCTGCTCTTGGGAGGCTGGTCCTCCCGTGCCGCCTGGAAGAGGACCTGACCACAGAGACCGGTCCTTGGGGCTGCGATGGACCTGCCCAGCTCCTGCTCCAGCTCCTGCCCAGGCACAGCCCTGCCCTCGGCCCCTCGGACCCCCGGCTCTGGGTCTGGGCAGGACCCACCTGGGGAGTGTCTTCAGACTTCACTGTCAGTGAGGACCTCACGGACACATGAACGTTATAGAAGTTTATTTATTTTCCCCGTAATCAGCTCTAGCTGAAGAGCCCCAGAAGAGCTGCAGGGAGCAGAGAGGACCCCTGTCCCCTCCTGAATGACCCTGTGTCCGTGTGCAGAGGAATGGACTTAGAATGTGGTGCAGACACACAGCAGAAGGCTTGCACTTGTGATCCCAGCAACTTGGAGGCTCAGGCAGGAGGATCGCAAGTTCAAGGCCAGCCTCAGCAATTTAGAAAGGCTCTGTTTCAAAATCAGAAATAAAAGGAGCTGGAGGTGTAGCTCCGTGGTCAAGTGTCCCTGGTTCAATCCCTGGTACCACAGATAAGTCAATCACTAGAAACTCTGTTGGGGTGGTCACAGGGCACCTGGAGGCCACGAGGGTGAGCAGAGGGAGCCACCCCTGCCCGTGACGCTGTGCCTGAACACAGCCTTGGTCTCTTAGGAGCAGAGTCGCCTGGTGGTTTCCAGAGGCCGAGCTGGGTGGGCAGGGAAGGAGAAGTTTGCTCAGCAGGAGCGAAGTCCAGGAGGGAAGGAGAAGTTCTGGTCCCTGTGTGCACAGGGCGGTGAGGGTAGTTATCACGGCGCTGGCTGGGCCTGGTGGCGCCCGCCTGTCATCCCAGTTACTTGGGAGGCTGAGGCAGGAGGATCGCAAGTTCAAGGCCAGCCTCAGCTATTTAGCGAGGCCCCAGCAACTTAGCAAGACCCTGTCTCAAAATAAAAAATAAAAAGGGCTGGGGAGGTGGCTCAGTGGTGAAGTGTCTGTGGGTTCGATTCCAACCCTCCCCAATGATACCACGCTGTATTTTCAAAATAGCTGAGATCAAAGGTCTGAAATGCTCTTCCCACAATCCAGTGGTAAACATGAGGTCCTGTGTGCGCCAGCCACCCAGACTGGACCCTCCGTGTGTGGATCTGAATGTCACACGGTACCTAGCCCTCGGCCACCTGGTCGCCAAGGAAGAAAGAAGGTGGGTCTCAGAACACAGAATAAAACCAAAGAAAATAATGGAAAATAATGAAGGCCAGGTCCCCGAGTCCATCTGTGACACCGGTGCTTTGCCAGGGTGACCCCGCTGGTCCAGGTGTTAAAGCCCGGGGCGGCCAGGCCCACGCCCACTTGCCCCGGCCCTGCATGACCTGCCGGAGGCTCAGGGGCCCTGGACCCCTGGGCGGTCAGCCCTGCCCCAGCGAGCCCTCCGGCCAGCGTGAGCCGGGCAGGCCTGGGCAGGCCTCAGGCTCTGACCGCGTCCAGGGCCTTCCTGCGGCTCTGCTGTGGCTCCCGCCCAGTGCAGCCCGTTGCAGCCCCGGGTGTGGTGAGTGGCGGGTGCGGAGAGGTCTGGGGCCCGGCGTCCACGCTAGCGGCATTCAAGGTCCACCGCAGGCCTCTTCACAGGCCGCTGCCCGGGCGTCTCCAGCCCAGGTGGTCTCTGCCCCCAGCACGTCTCCCCTGGTCCTGGGCCACCGGCTGGCGCCCCGGCACCTGCCCCCAGGGTCTCCCAGGCAGCCTCCCCCTGAGGCCAGCCCAGGTCACATCTGGCCCTGGGACGTCGGGTCGCCTGTGACGTCATTCGGCCAGGAGCCCCCCGCCCCGGGATGGGACGGCCACCGCACCTGCAGCGCTGGGGGACAGACTCCCTCTGCAGCCGGTGGCCCAGTTGGGCCAGTGGGAGAGAGTCACCTCCGGATGGCAAGACTCAGCAGGGCCTGGCCGAGTCCGAACGTGCATCCAGCGGACTCACGGCCCAGACCGGATCCCCAGGCCACTGCCCGGGACGGGGGCAGAGCTGGTGGAAGAGCAGCGAGCCGTGGGCCTCTCCTGTCCGGTCTCCCTGCGGGAGAGCGCGAAGTGAGCCTTGTGTAGTCAGCAGCCTGAGGCCCGCTACGGCAGCCAGGGACGAACAGAAGGCTGGGCCTCCCGGGGGTCGCGCTTCTGTGAAGACGTCACCCAGGGGTCACGGACACCACGCCCAGCACGGCCCAGGTCCAGCCCCAGGGCAGCAGGAGCTGGCCTCATCCGCCCGCTCAGCAGCCTCAGCTTCCCCAGGCTGCGGCACCCACCTGCCCCGCGCCCGGCCGCTCGGAGGACAGTCCTGGGGCTGGCGCTGTGGAGTCAGGGCGCCCAGGCCCACGGTGCCCAGGGTGGCCTCCCAGGGCGTCAGTCCCCTGCCCTCTCCTGCTTCTGCCGCCTGCTGGCAGCGCCTGGCACCGCGGCCTGTGGACGCCTGGTCCCGTCTGTCTCCGTCACCCCTGGCCTCTCCCTCGGGGTCTCGGGCCTGACTGGGCCGTGCCGCTGGATCTGAGTCCCCTTGATCACATCTGGCAGGTGACACCTCTGAGGTGCAGGTGGACGGGAACAGGGGTGCTGCCCGCCTACAGGAGTGACAACGCCACTGTCCCATCTCTCGTGAGGTCACAGAGGTCACACGGGTCGAGGGAGGCCCCAGAGCCCAGGGCCCAGCGGGGTCAGGCAGAAGGGGCCGAGTGCTCCGGTCCCACCTACGAGCTCTCCTTCTGGTGAATACCATGAACCATTTTGTTCAGGAGATGCCCACGTGTCCTCAGGGCCCTGACCTTGCTGGACACCCCCGGCTCCCGCTCCCCGTCCTGTCTGCCCCCTGCTCCTCACGTCCACCCACCCCCTTCCACACCACCCGGGCCCCGCGCCGCGCCCCAGACCAGGGCACGGCGTCTGCCCAGACCTCAGCCGCCCGCGGGCTGCCACCCCGGCTGCACCCGGTGGGAGCTGGGCGCCCTCCACGGACCCCGGCTCTGGTCTCGCGCCACGCGGGCTTCCAGCTCTCGGGGGCCTCCCAAGAACTGACCGTGAAACGCGGACCCCCGTGAGAGCCCCGGGGAGGATCTGCTTCGTGTGGGAAAACTACCAGCACATCTCTCTGCGGAGCGGGGGCGGCGGGTCAGTGTTCACCCAGACGGCAGCGCGGCGCGGCCTTGGGTCTGCACACAGCCGCGCGACCTGCAGACGCAGAGCCTTGAACCTGCCATTGTGAAGGACCTCGCTCTGCAGTTCCCGTCTCCGAGTGCGTCCAGGAGTGGGGCAGCACCGGGAGACGACGGAGCAGCTGTGTGGCAAGAGCGTCCACCCAGCACGGGCCAGTGTGCTCCTCATGTCCCTCACAGAAACACGAGAGGGACTCGTGGGGGGACTGGTTGTGAAATCGGTGGCCATCCAAGAACAGAGCGCTCCGTGGCCTCGAACAACGATTTCAAATGTCCTTGTGACTCGTGATCGTCTGTCACCGAGGCTGATGTTCAATGATGACAGTAGCCAGCCCCGGGATGGGGGTGGTTCTGTGTTTGAAGCAGAAGGGGTGAGAGGCACCGGGGACCCTCTGCGAGGCGACTGCAGGACAGAGCAGGGGTGGGGACCAGGCCAGGCCAGGCCCCGCTCCCACGTGAGCAGGCCTCTCACTGCTGGCCACAGGCGGGGAGCACAGGAGGCCACACAGGGCCATCTCTGCACCGCTCGCATGTCACACCGCAGCGACCCGCCCGCCGACCCAGGCAGGGCCACGGGCCGAGCCCAGGGTGCGGGTGCCGCAGGGTGGGGCGCTGCGGCCTGGCCCAGGCGGCCTTCCCCAGCGCGGCAGCAGCTGCGGCCGGCCCCGGGCAGCCATCCCGGCAGCCGCTGTGGGAAGCAGTTGGACCCCGCACCGGCCCAGCTGTCGGGGAGATTAGCTGTGGGAAAGCTGACCCTCTGACAAATGGTCTCGGTATGTCCGCCCCAGGAAAGGGGACCTGCAGGTCCCACTCCAGGACTCGGTGGCTGCTTTTGTTCCCGAGTCCCTGGGAGCTTGGAGGTACCCAAGACACAGAGCTCGACAGCAGGCCCGGCCCGCCCAGCAGCTGCCCGCTGCCGGGTGCTGTGCAAAGACCCCTCTGCAGCCGCGGGGCAGGCAGCTGAGGGCCCGCGGTGGCCGCCCGCAGACGCTTTGTGTGTGGGGAGGGGGCACCCAGGGGGCGCAGGGTGCGGCTGGGTCAGAAGTCTCCCTCCTCTTTGGAGACGGGACCCTGGGGGACTGGGCTGGCTCTTCCCGTCTTCTCCAGGGCCCAGGGGTGGGCCTGGGGGCTGCGGGCCGGTCCCTGGGGCAGGACCACTTCTCGTGGGGCTGAGGAGGCCCGTGGGGGAGGTGTTCAGGAGCACACAGCTGTCCCCAAAGCTGTCCCCGGTCCCCAGCCGCTGGTTCTGCCCCAACAGCACAGGTTCTTCTGAAGCAAATCCTACGATGACACGTTTCAGTATCTGCTTCTCAGAGTCTGAGCAGAGCCACCTTTGGAACCCAGCCAGACCGGCCCTGGGGAGGCCACCAGGGGCGACGTCCCCCGCCCACCGAGCTGCGCTAGTGAACCCGCCTGTGGCCTTGGGGGCGAGGTGCGCCACGGTCTGGTCCTTCAAGCGCCTGCAGGGAAGTGGGGACGCGGTGCCTGCCCAGGAGAGGCTCCAGAGAAGTGGACGCCGACGGGTGACCAGATGACGGACGGACGGTGGGTGGCACACGCGGACGAGATGCGGGAGTGAACACACAGAGGGGCAGCAGCGGCAGGGCCCACCATGCCCCCAGAACCCAACGCAGCCCTCAGAAAGGACAGTGGCCGGCACGGTGGGCACGCCGGTGACCCCTGAGGCCCCGGGGGCTGAGGGCCACAGGTTCAAAGCCGGCCTCAGCCCCTCGGCGAGGCCCTGTCTCCAAGTGGAGTATGTTGAAGGGGGCGGGGGACGCGGCTCAGGGATCGAGCACCCGGGTTCAGTCCAAGGAAACGGTCCCGTCCTTCCTTGAGGGCCACCCGGAAAGTCCCCTTGACCCTGCCGAGGTCTCTCCTCCCTCCGGGACCGTCTCCTCTGCTCCCTGGACAGGAAGTCCCCCTCCTCTTCCCCATCTCCCCTCGCAGAGGGTGCTGGGCCGCGCCAGGGTCCCGTGTGCCTCTCTCCGCCCAGCCTCGGGCTTCTGCTGTCACCTGAACACCGTGTCTCAGTGACGGAGGATCCCGTGTCAGGGCGACATTTGGGGCTGGGTTGTGGCTCAGATGTGGAGCGCTTCCCTGGACGCGGGAGGCCCTGAGTTCGATTCTCAGCACCACATATCAATAAATAAAGGTCCATCGACAACTAAAAACAATGTTAAAAAAAAGACATTTGAAATCGTTGTTCGCGGCCACGGAGCGCTCCGTTCGCGGATGGCCACCGACTTCACGACCAGTCCCCCCACGAGTCCCTCTCGTGTTTCTGTGAGGGACATGAGGAGCACACTGGCCCGTGCTGGGTGGACGCTCTTGCCACACAGCTGCTGTGTCACCCGGTGCTGCCCCCACTCCTGGACACACTCGGAGACGGGAACTGCAGAGCCGAGATACCTGGGGACCAGGTCAGGGTGGGGCATGGCCTCCTGGGCCAGGGGACAGTTCACAGAGCGCCTCCAGCTGCACGTGGAGGTGAGGCTGCGGGGCAGAGGCTGGGGCTCTGGAGGAGGCTGTGCTGTCTGTCCCCCTGGAGTCTGTCCACCTGGAGTCCCTCTGGTCTCAGGAGAGGGAGGGAGCAGGAACTCGCTGCCCCCGCCCCCAGGAGACAAGCCAGGTGGGTGCTGCTGGGGTGGACGGAGGCCAGCTCAGAGGCCGAGAGCCCGTCTGTGCCCACACTCTCTCCAGTCCCTGGATTTGCTGTGTGTCTGCTGGCGGGAGGGGTAGGTGGCCAGGCCCTGTCCTTGAGCCCCTGCCCACTGGGTACCAGCTGTGTGCCCAGGGGACCACGGCAGGGGGGCCCGGCCAGTCACGCATCCAAACTGCCTGCCGGGAGGACAGGGCAGGCCAGTGGGAGTCCAGGCAGAGACTGGACAGGACTCTGCGCACAGACTGAAGAGCAACTCCAGGCGCCCTCTGCTGGCCACGCGTCCACAGTGCCCTAGGCCCACGGAGGGGCCCGGCGGAAGCCCGCTGGCCCTGAGTGGCCCAGCAGGACGCAGCCTCGCCTGTGGCTGACCTCACTTCTTGGTGCAGTCCTGGACCTTGGAGGCCGCAGGCCCTGTTCTCCCTCTGCCCCTCCCTGGCCGAGCGGGCGCCCTCTGTGTGGGAGTGCAGGACTGGGGCTCGGAGCTGCCCGTGGGCCACTCAGTCCTCACGCTCGGGGCTGCAGGCCACCTCAGGGGCTACACCTGGCGGGGCCCTCTGGCTTTGTCCCCGCTCAAGGTGGACAGGCAAAAGAGCAGGGGACAGAGTGGGACAGTCAAAGTGGCCCTGCGCAGGGGCCCTCTGGCCCGTGGCCAGCCCCCCCACACAATGGCGCTGGCCCACCCAGGGCAGTGCCCTGGGGACCAGGTGCCCCGTGCCCACTCCTGCACTGCTGCCGTGGGGTGGGCTTCCTGCTTGTGGACCCTGGGTACACCTGCAGACCCCAGCTGTCGTCCTGTGCACTTGGGGACATGGACGGCACCCTGGCCTCCACCTGGCCGTGCCAGTGTCCCCACCCATGTAGGACACAGGGTCTGCAGACAGTGCCAGGTGCACCCGGGTGGGGACGTCCGCTGAGACGATCGATTGGATATAGGACACCCCGGTCTCCAAGGTGGGACGCATGGGACACCCGGTGGGCTCCTAGCCCCGCGGCCAGCGTCGCACCCTGCCGGCCTGCACGTCCCTTCCAGTCCTGACCGTGACACAGTGGGCAGAGGCGGAGGACACGAGACACAGGAAAGCTGCGTGACTGGCCATCGGTGGCCGGCCTGACCAGGTCCAGGCCAAGCTGCTGGCAGACAGGAGACGGTGTGCCCCCATGGTGCCCGGCCTCGGGTGGACGTGCACCGCTGTGTCCTGGGTTGAGGCCTCCATCCAGTGGGAGCCAGGACCATGACGGTGCCTCTCAGAGGAGAAAAATCCAGAAAATAAGCTGCCTCCCCTGACCTCCCGTGGGCAGTGAGTGTCCCCACCTCCCGTGGGCAGTGACTGTCCCCCACCTCCCGTGGGCAGTGACTGTCCCCACCTCCCGTGGGCAGTGAGTGTCCCCCACCTCCCGTGGGCAGTGAGTGTCCCCCACCTCCCGTGGGCAGTGAGTGTCCCCCACCTCCCGTGGGCAGTGACTGTCCCCCACCTCCTGTGGGCAGTGACTGTCCCCACCTCCCGTGGGCGGTGGTGTGACTGTCCCCGACCTCCCATGGGCAGTGAGTGTCCCCCACCTCCCGTGGGCAGTGAGTGTCCCCCACCTCCCGTGGGCAGTGACTGTCCCCACCTCCCGTGGGCAGTGAGTGTCCCCCACCTCCCGTGGGCAGTGACTGTCCCCCACCTCCCGTGGGCAGTGACTGTCCCCCACCTCCCGTGGGCAGTGAGTGTCCCCCACCTCCCGTGGGCAGTGAGTGTCCCCCACCTCCCGTGGGCAGTGAGTGTCCCCCACCTCCCGTGGGCAGTGAGTGTCCCCCACCTCCCGTGGGCAGTGAGTGTTCCCCACCTCCCGTGGGCAGTGAGTGTCCCCCACCTCCCGTGGGCAGTGACTGTCCCCCACCTCCCGTGGGCAGTGACTGTCCCCACCTCCCGTGGGCAGTGACTGTCCCCCACCTCCCGTGGGCAGTGAGTGTTCCCCACCTCCCGTGGGCAGTGAGTGTCCCCCACCTCCCGTGGGCAGTGAGTGTCCCCCACCTCCCGTGGGCAGTGACTGTCCCCCACCTCCCGTGGGCAGTGACTGTCCCCACCTCCCATGGGCAGTGACTGTCCCCCACCTCCCGTGGGCAGTGACTGTCCCCCACCTCCCGTTGGCAGTGACTGTCCCCCACCTCCCGTGGTCAGTGACTGTCCCCCACCTCCCGTGGGCAGTGACTGTCCCCCACCTCCCGTGGGCAGTGACTGTCCCCCACCTCCCGTGGGCAGTGAGTGTCCCCCACCTCCCGTGGGCAGTGAGTGTCCCCCACCTCCTGTGGGCAGTGACTGTCCCCACCTCCCGTGGGCGGTGGTGTGACTGTCCCCGACCTCCCATGGGCAGTGACTGTCCCCCACCTCCCGTGGGCAGTGAGTGTCCCCCACCTCCCGTGGGCAGTGACTGTCCCCACCTCCCGTGGGCAGTGAGTGTCCCCCACCTCCCGTGGGCAGTGACTGTCCCCCACCTCCCGTGGGCAGTGAGTGTCCCCCACCTCCCGTGGGCAGTGACTGTCCCCCACCTCCCGTGGGCAGTGAGTGTCCCCCACCTCCCGTGGGCAGTGAGTGTCCCCCACCTCCCGTGGGCAGTGACTGTCCCCCACCTCCCGTGGGCAGTGACTGTCCCCCACCTCCCGGGGGCAGTGACTGTCCCCCACCTCCCGTGGGCAGTGGTCTGACTGTCCTCCACCTCCCGTGGGCCGTAGTGTGACTGTCCCCACCTCCTGTGGGCAGTGGTGTGACTGTCCCCCACCTCCCGTGGGCAGTGACTGTCCCCCACCTCCCGTGGGCAGTGGTGTGACTGTCCCCTACCTCCCGTGGGTGGTGGTGTGACTGTCCCCCACCTCCCGTGGGCGGTGGTGTGACTGTCCCCCACCTCCCGTGGGCAGTGGTGTGACTGTCCCCCACCTCCTGTGGGCAGTGGTGTGACTGGAGAGCGCGGCTTCGTCCTCCATCCTTCAGCCCAGTTATAGGCACTGAGGGCCTACTGTGTGCAAGGCTCTGTGAGATAGATGAGACAGCCCCAGGCTGCCCTAGAAGCCACTTATGCTGAGCACAGAGAGGGTGAGGTCCAAGGAAAGCGGCACAGCAACCTGGGAAGTGGAGGCCGAGCCTGGGGGCAGGTGGGAGCTCAGGAGCCCTTTCCCGGGGTCAGCCAGGGCTGCAGGTCTGGTGGGTGTTGGCCTCCGCAGTGGGGATGCTGCAGCCGGCAGTGAGGGTCCCCGCCGCCCTGGGAAGCCCCTGGTCTGCAGCCCCTCTTCTCGGTCCCCAGATCTCCACGGAGGCCGCGTGGCGAGTCCAGGCACGACTACAGTCTGAGTCCCGAGCCTGGAAAATTCCAGGCTCCCATCCCTCCTGCTGGCTGCAGCCTCCTCCTCTCTGTCTGGCTGCGGTTCCCATGGAAACCCGTCGCCAGGGCGAGGGCCCGAGGAGGACCACAGGGGGATCAGGACCTCCCAAGTAGGCAGGTGGGGGGTGGGCCCGGCTCCGTCCTACAATGTGCAATCAGCAGCTCATCAGAGGGGTCTCTCAGAGGGGAGGGACGTCGGTGGCATCTGCGCCGTCCCCAGGACAGAGCCCAGCTCACCTGCCGGTGGGTGGAGCCTGTGGGGAGCAGCAGGGCAGCCCGTGGGCACCACTGCATGGCCACCGATTCTCCTCGACCTGGAGCAGGGGCCTGTCCCCGGACACGAGTGGACACGAGCCTCCCCCGCCACGCCTGCTCCTTCATGCCCGCCCCAGGCGGCCCCTAGTGTCCACACGTCCAGCCTCTGTGTCTGCAGGCTCCCTGCGGCCACACACAGTCCCCCCAGGAGGTGTGAGACTGGCCGGCAGGGGGCCTGGGGGGCAGCCGCACCCCTGTGCTGTGCTGAACTAAATTTAATTTTAATTTGAAGAATCTTCTTCTTCCTGGAAGCCGCATCCAGACGTCTCCATGATGAGTAATTCCAGACGCGGCGCGGCCGCCCCCTCTTCTCCACGCTCCACGTCTGACTTCAGGTGGAGACGACGGTGGGGGCCAGCCGGGCGCGAGGGGAGCGGCCCACCCCAGCTGGCGCCTGGCCCGGGGCCTCGGCGCCCCCATTTCCTCAGCTCCACGGCGGTGGGAACTTTCCCGAGGACCGGGAGCCGGGACCCACCAGTCCTGGCCGCCAGCAGGACCACGGCGGGTGGGCCAGGCAGGGTGCACTCCCCACCGCGGCCAGGAGCCGCCCGCTGCCCCCGAGGATGGCCAGGCCCGTCCATCCTCCCTTCCAGGGAGCGGGTTGCTGTTCCAGCGTCCCAAGAGCCGCTGTCGCCAGGTTCCTGGGAGTGGAACCCCTGAGGGGAAGGGGACAGGCTCTGTGGCTGTCCCAGCGTCCACCAGTGGTGCCCACCAGGGTCGCGGCACATGGAATCCTCAGGAGGGGGGTCTCCGGTTTCTCTTGAAGCAGCGGAAGCTCTGGCAAAGCTTGACCCCATGGTGGGAGCCCCGGGTGCTGCTGCCCCTAGGCCAAGCCGCTGCCCTTGGCCACGTCTCACACTCCCTGCGGTCCCCAGGCCCAGGCTCGTCATCAGCAGGCTCAGGGCCTGCGGGGACGCTTGCCCTCCTTGGGCGATGTCACTCGTCACCGTGGGAACACTGAGGCCAGGCTGGAGGGCCAGGCTGGAGGGCCCCGGAAGGACACTCTCACACCCTCCAGCCCTGAGCCCCCGCCCACACTTACTGCTGCCCCCTCCAATGTCGGCCGTCCTGGAGAGTGTGCGGTGGCCCGCGTCCTGACCAGGACAAGGGCATCTTCAGGGAGACGAAACGGCCACCGTTGGTCCCAGGGGCCTGTGGGAGTCCCGGCCGACACTCTGCCCCTCAGGGGTCCTTCTCCCCGGGAATCCTGCCCCAGCCGCTGCCTTCCCAGGGCCTCGCCCTCCACGGTCACCCTCCCACCGCCCCCATCCCCAGGTCAGTCCACCCGTCAGAAGCTCCGCACGCCCCAGGTAGCCCCTAGGTGTCCACCTGTCCATCTGGGACCCGCGGCCAGCCTCCGAGTCTGCAGGCTCCCTGGTCCTGAGGGGACACTGGGATGGCTCTTCCCCAGGTGTCCTGAGCGCGTAGACCACATGCTGACCCCACTCCGCCCCCGGGGACCTCTGTGCCATCAGGGCCACCCTCCCCACACTGAGAGATGACGGTTGCTGAAGCACCCGGGCTGGCACTGGGAGGGGACGAGGGGACAGGAGGGGGCCAGGAGCTGGCTGCCTGCTGAGGGGGGAACCACGGAGACCCCTCCAGGTCACGGGACGGACGTCTGTGCACAGAACACAGCAGGGTGGGTGGAGGGGTGCGGGGAGGCCGAACCCTGCCCTCCTCCCCACCCGAGGCGGGCGGCCGGGGGCAGAGGGCTGCCCACCCTGGGCACACGGGGACAGGCACGGTGCCCGCGATGCCCAAGGAGCGGGAAACGTACTCGCACTGTGTCCATCTCCTGTGTTTCCCCATTTTCACCAGAGAAAACTGAGGCTCAGAAAAATAAGCCACTTTCTCACCTCCCCATTTTAATCAACTCCCCCACAGATAGTTGTTGGGGACCATTTACATGGCGGCTGGATTCTAACCCCGTAGAGTCTGGAAAGTTCCATCCTCCCAGTGTCTGGCCTCCTCCCGTTCCGAGGCAGTTTCCACGGCAACAGACAGCCGGCCGCACCACTGACGCCAGCAGATGTTCCCGGGGACGCGCCGAGCAGGGGATGTCAGGGGCCAGGCGGGGGAGCAGGTCCTGACGTGCCCCCGCCTGGGACCCACACCGGGGACCTGGCGGAGCACTTTCCACTTACAACGTGACATTTAAAATGGTGTTTCTGCAGAAGGGTCAAACCCGGCCACCTGCACCTCTGCAGACAGGGTCGGAGCACAGGCTCCTGCTTCTCAGAGGCCCCAACACCAACCGCACAGACAGCTCTTGTCCCCAAGTGGTCATCTGTCTGACTCATCCACTCAATAAGCCCTTGCTGGGCACTTCCTGTTTGCCAGACCCTGCTCTGGGCAGTGGGCATCCAAGGTGGGTGGTGGGCATCCCAGACGGATGCTGTCTCTGTTCTCCTTGGAGTTGGGGTCCTATCCGAAGAGACAGTGAAGAGAGGGACGTGGTGACAACATCCACGTGACGTGGCTGTGGGTGTGGATGTAGTGGGTGGAGGGTGCACACACGAACACACAGGCACACACAGGCACACACACAGGCACACACACAGGCACACACACAAGCACAAAAATGCACACACAAGCACAAACAGGCACACAGACACACAAAGACACACATACAGGCACACACAGGCTTACACACGCACACACAGGCACACACAAGCACAAACAGGCACACACATGCACACACAGGCACACAAGGCACACACAGAGGCACACACATGCACACATAGGCACACACAAGCACACACATACGCAGACACACACAGGCACACACATACACAGGAACACACACGTACACACATGCACACACATGCACACACAGGCACACACAGGCACACACGTACACACAGGCACACACACATACACACAGGCACACATTTGCACACACATGTGCACACTCATACACACATGCACACACAGGCACATACACGTACACATAGGCATACTCATAGGCACACACATGTACACACAGGCACACATCATACACACATGCACACACATGCGCACACTCGTACACACATACACACATGCACACACACGTACACACAGGCACACACATGTGCACACTCGTGCATGCAGGCACACTCACAGCCTGGTGTACACAGGGCGCAGCATTCTCTGGGTGGCAGACTGGGGTGGACGGAGGCAGACTGGCCACCCTCGCAGTCCCTGAGCAGACCAGCTGCTCGCTGAGGGACGTGCAGACCCCCGAGTCTCCTCGTGGCCAGCCTCGGGGCCCAGCCCTAAGAAAACAAAGCACCGTGGTTTCCCCAACCACGGAAGTCGGGTGGGTCCCCGGGGTGGACACCAGCACCTGTGAGGGACAGGGGCCCAGGCACCTTGATGGTCCTCCTCCCCCACTGAGGGCTCGGCCCTCCCCCAGTCTCTCTCAGGCCGCGGGGGCCTTGGAATGTGCAGCTGGCCGGCTCCTGGTGGCTCAGGCTGGGCGCAGCGGTGGTGCTGAGTGACGGCTCCCGGCAGACACGGGCTTTCGTTGCTGGCCCTCCTCGGGGCTGCAGAAGGCACGGTGCTGTCCTGCCATGCTGGGCCTCGTCAGCAAGCTGGGGCCCGTCGCCCGCAGGGTCAGAGCCACCCTTGCTCACGGCGGCCACAGCCGATGGCCAACCACAGGCCCCACAGTGAGCAGAGACCCACCTGAGCACCAGGCCTCCAGAAAGCCTCGCGGGCCCTCAGCGTGCTGGTCGCCTGCCGGCAGCGGGCAGGTCATCGGACACATGCCTGTGTCAAGAGACGGCTACGGACAGCGGGTGTGTGCATGGGGCCTGGGCCCAGCCTGCTTCTCCCCGGACGGGGCTGCAGGGGCAGGAGGCGGGAACTGACCTGTCCAGTCTTGCTTCTGGTCTAGCTGTCCCTTTTTCTTCTCAGGGTCCTGTTGAGGGGTCAGGTCACAGAAGTGTCCGCTGAAGTCGGCTGGCTGAGGGGTCTCCGCGACGTGTGCGGGCTCTCTAAGGGGCTCACTGGACATGGAGCCCATCCCCGCCCTTGTTTGTATTTTATTTAGGGACGGGGTCTCCCTGAGCTGCCCAGGGCCTGGCTGAGTTGCTGAGGCTGAACTCGTGATCCTCCTGCCTCCGCCTCCACAGCTCCGGGGTCACAGGGGTGGCCACCGTCACGGGGCCGGCTGTCGTGAGCCGTCTGCCCTGTGCTCTGGGCCAAGTTACCTGGCTGAGTCCTCACCGGCCAGGCTCAGCGTGTGACCACACGTGGGACCGGGCCTCTCTGGAGGGGACTGAGCTCAGAGAAGGCCATTGGGTGGGCCCTGGGCAGGCCTGACTGGACCCTATCAGAAGAGTGGGCCCTGGAGCGTGAAGGGAGACACGTAGTTGCGCGTGTGTTTTCCTGACGCCCGAGCAGAGCTGCTGTTCACGGAGGCACAGCCTCCTCTGGCCCCAGCCTCGGCGACCAGCCGCCGCCCCTCCCTCTGGGAAGTCACTTTCCTGGCCTTGCGTCCGTCCGTCCGTGTGCCCAGAATCCCTGTGTGTGCCTGGGCAGCACACGTGGGGGCACACGCTCTCTGTGGGCGTGCAGGGCCACTGTGAACGTGAGACACGGCCAGTCTGGTGCAGGCCTGGGGACAGCACCCCGATGCCCACGAGCAGCTCCCCCGTGGATTGTGATTGGCCGCACCTTGAACCTCAGAGCAGGCCGCCTCCCCTGGACTTACCGTTATCACATCTGGGGGAAGTTATTTTTGTGTGAAAGTTGATGTCAAGAACTTTGAACGAATAAGCAAAATGGACGGCTGACCATAACAGGACAGGCCCACCCGAAAGGCTGGTCAACGGCAGAGGACACTTGGTCCCCGGGCACCGTGGACCCTGCCAACAGGGGCTTCCTGGGCCCACCGGACTGCAAGTGAGTTCATAGAGGGGGGCCAGTCCAGGTCTTTGGAAGGCCAGAGGCCATCTTGTTGTGACTCGGGCTACCTGGTTAACTTCCTGTGTCCACCGGCTGGGCTGTGGGGTCGAGTGGCTTTGCCAGACACCCCTCTGGGTGCCAGGACGAAGGTGTTTTCTAGATGTGATGAATGTTTACCATCTAGGAAAAACCGGCCCTCCGTGGCCTGGTGGGCCTCGCCCAATCAGGGGAAAGACTTCGGAATAAAAATGGTGGTTTCCAAGGAAGGAAGAGTCTGACTCAAGACTGTAAAACAGAAACCCTGCTGAACCTCCAGGCTGGAGGCACTGTGAGAGGCTGGGACCTGGCAGCCCACAGCCCCAGGAGCCAGCTCTCTAAATCCCTGCCTCCCTCCTCCTGCGTCCACTGGTCTCCGTGGAGAACCTGGCTGGCCTCACGGCCCACAGCAGGGTGGTCTGGAGGGTCCAGGGAGAAACTCTTCACCATACTTGTGAGAACTAGACACCTGGAGACCAGGAGCTGACCCCAGGGACTTGCAGACGGATGGGATGCAGAGGCCCGTGGGGGGCCCGAGGGGGTCCTGCTAGTCCTCACCTGCGAGGACAGGTATGGAGGGCCTGGAATGCACACCGTCACGGGGGGCTCGGGGTGCACCGGGGGAGGGGGCGTGGGAAACGCGTGGGAGGCAGAAGAGCAGCCAGACCCCCCAGCCGGGTTTTCCACTGAGCTCAAGGCCGGCTGGACTCCAGGAGTTAGGTGCCTCCCGCGTGATTAAGGCCCGGGCGGGTCCCCGCGCCCAAGCGGACGGCCCGGGTCAAGCACGTGTGAAGGAATTGTTAAAGCTCTGCATATCGTAAACCTGCATCCGTCAGCTCCCGCCCCCGCCACTTGTCATCCAGGATCTGGGAGCTGACGAGATGCAGGTTTACGATCTGCAGGCTTCATTCCTTCACACGTGTTGACCACGGGGTCCCGCTTGGAGCGCGGGGAACCGCCGGGCCTCGCCAGCCAGGGCCAGGCGCTTCCCGTTCCCTGATCCACCCTCTCCCTTTAAAAAAATAAGTAAATAAATAAAAAATTAAATAAAATGTGGCGCTAGTGTGTATGTGGTCTCGATGTCGTTATCGATTTAATGCCTCTAAATCACATGAGTGTGTGATTAAATCCCATGGATGACACACGTACTCACAGATTTGTGTTAACTATCAAAATACACATGAATACACACACAAATATGTCCATAAGTCACAGGTACTACCTTGGAGCAGATAATTAGTTAGTCACTCATGATCCACATGGTGGTGTGACCGTTGTAATTGGATCACGGAGATCCATCTGCCTTCGGATCGCCTGCTAAGCCCTGTCCTAGGAGCCCGCGTGCGATTCACCAGAGGGAGTGGGCATAATGAGCTCCGCATCTGCTACACTCGCTGTTTGCTCTCTGCACACAAATGTGACAAGTCCTCCCTACAAAGTCCCCTCTCCTCCCCCCAGAGGAGACGGGCTTGAGGTTGCCCCCACCGTCCCTCACTCTGGCCTCCGAGGTGGCCTGGGTGCCCGGGGAACCAGGCGCCTCCCTCGACCCCGCCTGATGCCAGAGGACAGAGTGCCCGTTAGATGTGGGCTCCAGTTACGTAGCCAGTGAGCCTTTGTCCACAGACAGTCCCTGAGGACCCGTCCCTGGTCCCCGATTAGCCACCCTCATTCCGTTCACTGCACCTGGGTGTCGTGCAGGACTCTCAAGGGAAATCCGAGTCTGGACCACTGAGACCCACCCACCCCACCGCCAGCCGCTCCCACGCCATGACCCACGAGGCCACCTCACTCTGCCAGGCCCCAGAACCCTGGAGCTGTCCCTACTGGCCATCTCCCCCCGCCCCGCGGCCACCAGCAGGTCAGGTCAAAATACTCGTAAAGTGTCAACAGCTCTCACCACGCCCCATGCCACTGCCAGGGGCCAAGCCACCAAGAGCTCTTTCCTGAAACTGTCGGGCCTCCCTCCTGGCCGAGCTGCCCTTGGCACCCGGGACCGGCCACAGAGCCAGACACTCTCCTGTTCAGACCCCTCCGTGAAGAATACAAGTAACGATAAATGTGGGCGAGGACGTGGGGAAAGGCACACTCACACACTGCAAACTGGTGTCTCTGCTCTGGAAAGAAGTGAGGAGACTCCTCAGAAAACTTGGAAGGGAACCACCCGTTTGCCCAGTCATCCCTCCTCGATTTATACCCAAAGGATGTAAAATCAGCACCCAATAGTGACACAGCCACATCAATGTTCATAGCAGCTCAATTCACAATAGCTAGCTATGGAACCAACCTAGGTGCCCTTCAACAGATGAATGGATAAAGAAAATGTGGTACCTATACACAATGGGATCTCACTCAGCCATAAAAAATGAAATCATGGTGTTTGCCAGCAAATGGTTGGAACTGGAGGGTATCATGCTAACTGAAATAAGCCAATTCCCCAAAGTCCAAATGTTCTCTGATATGTGGAAGCTGGCTCACAACAGGAGGGGGAGGGAGAAGGGGAGATTTA
The DNA here is from genome assembly GCF_045843805.1 of Urocitellus parryii. Lineage (NCBI taxonomy): Eukaryota > Metazoa > Chordata > Mammalia > Rodentia > Sciuridae > Urocitellus > Urocitellus parryii. The sequence goes on along the minus strand of NC_135545.1, from coordinate 1,206,691 downwards.
CCTGATGGGACTGGGGAAGTGGGGGAGGGTGGGGGGATGGGAAGACAGTAGAATGGGTCGGACCTCACTTTCCTAAGTTCCCATATGAACACAGACCAGTGAAACTCCACATCATGTACAACCACAGAAATGGGAAGTTACACTCCACGCACGTATGATATGTCAAAATACACTCTACACAACCAAAGAACCCTCCGAGGAGCCACCCAGGGTAGCTGCCAGCTCAGCGGTCAGGCTGGCCTAGCACGCCCAAGGCAGGCCCTGGGTTCCGACCCCAGCTCCATGGAAACAAACACAAAGTCAATAAAATAAAATGCAGACCAAGCCCAGGGCCTGAGAACAGAACCAGTCAGGCCGCAGGCAGGGCTGCCGTCGCTGTCCCCAGGCCTTGGTGGCCATCAGCGCTAACCCACCTCATCACCAGTGCCAGAGGGGGAGCCCTGTTCTGAGCACCCCGACTCCTGAAGGAGTCTCCAGTGCACAATAAACTGTGAACATTAAAAAATCAACAAACGCAGGCGTGTGCGTCCATCGACACACACAGGGACAGGCGCTCTGATGGCCACACAGCCCGGTGAGTAAAGGGAGCTGGCCAGCACCTGCTCCACCCCTCGGGCTGCGGGCTGCGTGAGCCTTGAGACCGCCCGAGGACCCCTGCAGCTCCTGGGTTACCGTCCACCCCACAGTCCCGGACACTCGGACTCTGTGCCCTGGGCCGGCCCCCATCCTGCGGCAGCCACTCCCACCCTGCCTCCCGGACCGGCCTCCGCAGGCCTGGGGCAGTGGGACCCCAGCCAGGGTCCTGTGCCTGGCTTCAGGCCCCCCAGGTTTGAAGACTGTCCGCAGCCCCGTCCCCTGCCCTCTGCCCTCTCCTGTCCCCTCACGTGTCCCCGCCTCACTGCCCTGGGGCCCTGGCTCCTCGGCCAGGACAGCTGCGCAGGGCGTCTCTGGGTCCCGGCCAGGCCCGGGTCGCCCAGGGTCAGTTCCCCCCGGGTCCGCTCTTCCCCGTCAGACTCCCCGACCCATGGGATCCGGCCAAGCCCGCGGCCCGCAGACCCGGGCACCGAGGGGACCGGACGTTCGGACGTTTCCCCGCCGCGGCCCGCGCCGGTGGCCGGGGCCTCCGCGGTGCGAGTCCAGCGCAGCGGGACCTCACCTCCGGCCGCTCCCGCGGGCCTGGGGACAGAAGCTGCCACCGAAATTCCCACCCGTCGGGCCCAGGGACTGCGTGGCGGGCCTCGGGGACCCGCCGTTTAACTCTGGTGGCGGTTTCCTCGACCTGACTGACCGCACGGACTGCGCCACGCGCCATGCGCATCGCCGGGGACGCGGGAACCGAGCCCCTCTCAGCACCCCGCACCAGGGCTGCGGGAGAAACGCAGGCCCTCTCCGTCCGCAACCCCCGAGGCTCCGCGTGGCTGCTGGCCAGGGCCACGCCTGGGCCCCGCCGGAGCCTCCCGCCCAGCGCCCCGCACCGTCCCCGCCGGCCGCCCCGGGCTGCCCCGCACCAAGACGCGCGCGGCGGGCGCGGCCAGCGGAGTCCGCCCTCAGCCTCCCTCGCTAAGTTCCTCTGTTCCCCTTTTTTGGAGAAAAACTGAATACAGAAAAGTCCGGAGCCCGCGGCGAGGCCGCAGCCAGACCCCGGCCCTCGGGAGTGACTCCCTCCCGCCGCCACCTAGGGGCTCCCGCACAAGCACCGACCCCAGGACACCAAATAAGGGGGTGCGCCTCATAACTCGGCTTCCTCCCCATCCTGGGGGGAGGACTTGACCCCAGCGATCCTAAATGGTGGCCCTGGCGTCCCTCTAACTTTTTCTTTAAAAATATAATGACGCTCTGCCACGTGGAGGGGACGCCTCTGGGGTCGCAGTTGGGAGGCGGCCCCGGCTCCCCACCAGGCCTGGCCCTTCCCCCGCGGAGGGGCCTCCATATCCACAGGTTTCACCCGAGATTCCACCGACCTTGGGGAACCATGGCCTGGCACTGAACGTGGACAGACTGTTCCCTGACACTGTTCCTAAACAGTTCTGTGCCATGGCTACCCACGCACGTGGGTATGACCATCTGGAGGTGCAGGAGGAGGTCTGCAGGTCGCGGGCAAATGCTAGGGGGTCTGCAGTTCGCGGGCAAATGCTAGGGCCTCTGCAGAGCCACTTGGGCCTCTGCGGCTCCGACACCCACCCGATCCCGGTGGGTGGGCAAGTGGAGGGACCACTGTGTCTCCTGCATCCAGGGTCTGCCTGCCCCATGGATAAGCAGAGTCGGCAGACTTCAGAGGGTAAGTGGACAGGGGGGTGGGGGGGGGTGGGACGGTGAACTGGGAGACCCTCCCCCCCTCTGAAGGCCACTGCTGTTGGGAGCCATGTAGGAATGCTGACCTGAGGGTCACCAAACCACCCATGGAAATCTCCGTCTTTGAAGAGAAATTCCCCACATTTTACGCCTAGGAAGATTGTTTATCCTTTCCCAAGGCCACACAGACCAAATTACAGCCAGCCTGCAGCCCGGCTCCAGCCCCAGACCCGCCCTTGGGTCGCTAGTGTAAGGGGGTTAGTTTGGGTCCCTGGCCCCAGTCTAGAGGAGCCTCGGCTTACAGTTCCAGGGGTCCCTGAGAGAAGGGGGCTCCCTGTCCTCCTCACCCAGCCCCTGGCTGTGAGTCAGGGCAGTCCAGACCCCAGTGGGCAGCCTGAGTGGGCACCAGCACGTCTAGAACTCTGGAGTGAGAGTTAGAAAGTACCACTTCCTGATGTGTGGGAGCCGTGGAGTCCAAGCCCTGACTGCCCTGGGGCTCCCCGGCACTGGGCTCCCCTGCAAACATCTGCTCCCCTCCAGCTCTGCACACTTAACTCATTTGGTGCCCAGGAACCTGCATAGAGAGTCCTGGCTGACCCCCCAGGAACCCAGCTCTGCGGGGGGCACCTGCAGGCTGGCTGCGGCCCCTCCCTAGGCTGCCTCTCTGCGGGGGCTACTTTGCATTTGTGTTTCTCTCTGCACATTATTTTCTACCCTGTCTGATTTCCTTGAAGATAAGGACCACACTGAACCCCTGCACATCGCTGGCTTTGTTAACCCACAACCTCACCTTGGCCACAGGTTCTCCTCCCACCAGCCAATCAAGTCAAGACAGGCCATCTTAGGCTCTGCCTGCTCCCCCATCCCTTTTTTCTAAGAATTCAGTTTTGGTTGATCAATAAAAACTGTAAACATTTATATGGTAAGACGTGATGTGTCCAGTGTGAGAACCGGGAGACCCTCCCCCCCTCTGAAGGCCACTGCTGTTGGGAGCCATGAAGGAATGCTGACCTGAGGGTCACCAAACCACCCATGGAAGTCTAGGTCTTTGAAGAGAAATTCAAATACTGCCTTCTGAGATACACCTTTTGGAGGGTCCTGGTCCACTTGAGTTGGGGAGAGTGGCTTACACTTGCTCTGCAGAACGGAACCATCCACGGACCCCAAAGAAGCTTGTAGAACTCTCAGCCAACTCTTGGACCCCATGCTGGCCTCCCCTCTGAGTTACAGTGCACAAGATGTGAGAACTTACCTGAGGTTGTGGCTCAGGGTGGAGTGATTGCTCACATGTGTGAGGCCCTGGGTTCAACTCTCAGCACCACATGTAAATCAATGAATAAAATGAAAGTCATCAAAAAATAAAAAAAAATCAAAAAGAGAACTTACCTTGAGAACCCTCTGTGCTAGATCAGAAATTTCCCTCTCTGCCTCCCTGTGCACCTGCTCAGGGAAGTGTTTAAAAAGTTTTAAAAACCCAGGGAACATGTTCTGGTCCCTGTTTTTTCTTTCTGTACTGGGGATTGATCCCAGGGGTGAGCCACCACTGAGTCACACCCTTTTTATTTTGTATGTTGTAATAGGGTCTTAGTAAGTTGCTGAGGCTGGCCTGGAACTTGTAGTCCTCTTGCCTCAGCCTCCCGAGTCCCTGGGATTTAGGCGTGTGCCACGGCACTGGGCAACACGTGCATTTCTAAGCCTTAACAAGACCTGGCAGTGACCGCATTCCTGAAGGGATCCCGCTGCCTTCTCATTACCCTCTGGCCAGAGGGGCCTTTCCAGGAATTTCCGTGGCAGTGGCTACATGTTGCCACTAGATGGTGGTAGAAGCCAAGTAATAAAGTAGAATAAGGCATTTTGGTCTTCTTCATGTTTCAGTATTTATTGATGAATAAAAATTGTTTGTGTTTGTGGTGCAGAGCGTGATCTATATGCAGGTCGTGGAACTGCCACATCAAGCTGTTTTGCACACGCACTACCCCCACATACTTGTACTTGTGAGGAGAGCACACTTAAAATCTCCTTTCTGAGAGATCCCCAAATGTCTTTGACTCCAGCCCAGGTTCAGCTGAGGCTGCATTTTATTTTACTTATCTGCCGTGCTGGGGGCGAACCCTGGGCCCGCATGTGGGAGACAAGTGTTGCACCACAAAGCTGAGCCCAGCCCCCATCACGCCGAGTGCTGCAGGACGACTGCATGCATAGAGTCACAAAGGACCTAATGATTCCTATGACACAGCCACCACTGTGGTGTCACTGCCCACTGTGGTGACTTCCCGAGAGGCCAGTCCCAAGCACACACCACCTGATGCTTGAAAAGGGTGGCAGACAACTGTTGTCTTATTGGGGGGTTTTCCTTTGACCGCCATCTTGGAGAGTTTCTACTTATGGACTAACTTTGCCTGAGAGAGCATGCCGCCCTGGGGTGGCCACGGCCCCAAGCGTCCTGTGGGGGGTCTCTTGATTCCACTGCTCTCTCCTGTGCTTGCTTGAGCCCGGTGCTGCTTTCTGGGCTAGGGCAGGCGTCTGCAGCACCGGCAAGCCATGCAGCCTGCTGTGCTCTGTGAGGTCTGCACAGAGCTCCCTGCTTAGTGGGCTCTCTCTCGGGGATGGAGTCCACCATTCCAATCCAGTGGCCTCTCCTTAGTTCCTTGGTGCATCTCAACTTGGCGTCCTACTTTCCAGTCTCCTCCTGAAATGGAATACAGAATCCGTCACTTGCGAAACTTTCCACTGTTGCTTATGGAAATAAATTTTCAGACACACATCCTTCGGCGGGTATGTATCTATCCATCACTTTTGCCCCGTGTACCTTGTCCCTTCTGAGAGCCAGCATTCATTAAGCACCATAGAGGATCATCGTTTCATGGCTCTCCTTCATTATCTTAAATAAAACCTGCCCCCGGTCTTTATTTTTTCTAGTAAATTTATTATTGTAGATGATTAAGATTCACACGTGGTATTTTGATGGACAAATGCTCTCCAGCTTAAAATGGCTTGACATGATTTTTCAATTCTGATAATGCAAAAGCCACTTGCATTCAATCAAAACCGCCCCTCAATTTTGAATTTTGATCTCTTTCTGGGCTAGTGGTATGTGGTATACCCCTCCTGATTCTGGTCAGCCACATGACCACCAGGGTGAACGACATACGCTGTCCATCACGCTGTGCTGCTAAGCTACAGCATTTGGAGGCTAGGTGTGTTGCATGCATTTTTTTACGGACCATATGGTCAATTTACAAGGCATTTATCAAGACTCAACTCCACAGGAACTTGGGACGCATAGTCAAGTGAGGGCTGCGGGCATGTCCATCATCGTATCCAACAACCAACACAGTCTTCTTTGTGCAGGTGTGTGCATGTGGGGGGAGCACCCAGACTCCAATCTCTTAGCAGATTCCAGTGTGCGACAATACCATTAACTGCAGCCACCACAAGACTGTACCTAACTGTACTTTGGTGCTCTTTGACCTACCCCTCCCCTTGTCCTCTTCCCACCCTGGTAACCATCTACCTATTCTGTTTCCACGTGTTCAATGTGGTTTCTAAGTTATGTATATCAATGAGATCATGGAGTATGCTTCTTTCTGTGCTTATTTCACTTAGCAACACTTAGCATTGAACTCCAAAGGGCTTCACTTCAGTAAAATGGTATTCAGAACCTTGCCGAAGAAATGTCAGGCACAATAACTAGTCACCATAAGAGAGAAGGCTGCAGAAGGACGAGTCTTCTCTCCTCTCCACAGTCCGGGTACTCTGATCTGGAAAGGGGGCGATGGCCTTCTCTCCCCTCCACTGTTCAGTGAATACCGCTAAGGCTACCAGCTTTGTGGTTCTCCATTAATAAAAACTGATCCTCAAAAGTGTCATTTGAAAAAAAAAAAAAAGTGTTCCAGGTCTTGGACTCCAGAGACGGTGGCTTTGCTCAGTCATGGGTTGTCTTACTCAACGACTTCTTGCCCAACTCATGATCACATCCCTGAGTTTCTAACATGTATTTCGATTTCCTTTATCCAAGCCCAGATCTCTGGTGCTGTATCTGTCCCTTGTCATGAATGATTTGTTTGGATAGTCATATTTTTAAACTTCAATAGAGCTCACTGTTCTCAGCTTTCTCTCTTTTCAGAGCAGTTTGTTTAGGGAGCTCCTCCGTGTGCTTCTCCATGCCGTGACCTTGCTGCGGGTCTCTGACTTGGTCTACCGCATAATTCATCTTAATGCTCAGTTGTTCCGTGGATGTTGCAGTTACTGGGTGATCAGACTTTGGCCCTCCAAATCCCAGAGTCACTGGGTGGAATCTGAGCCCTACTTGCAGGAGGAGACCTGTCCATGGTCCTGACCACCTCCTCTCCTGCTCCCTTCCTGCAGGACCAGCTAGACCAGCCTCCCAGCTCTGGGAGGCTGCAGGCCCAGGCCTCTCCGCGCCTCCCGCGGTCCCAGGGAGCGCCATGGCTCCTGAAAGGAAAGTGACCACAACACTCAGAGCAACCAAGAGAGCTTTATTGCAGCAGTGCAACAGAGGAGAAGAGAGAGAGAGAGAGAGAGAGAGAGAGAGAGAGAGAGAGAGAGAGAAAGGGGAAGCGCACGCAAGAGAGAGACAGAGAAAGCAAGAGAGAGCAAGAAAGATAGAGAGAACAAGAGAGAGAGGGGCCCGGCAGGAGGGGGTTTTTATAGCCCAATTCTAATGGGGTCTCTGGGTCTGCAAGCTGCCTTGTTGGCACAAGGGGGGTTACTTGTTCGGCCTTGAGTAAGTGGGCGAGGCGCTCAGCCTTGAGCGGGGGCTTGGGCGTTTGGGCTTGAAGCAAACAGGTGATAAAGAGCCAGACAGAGGGTTTGAGTGGCCAGGTCACCCTGCAGCTAACTTTGTTTGGCATGCCCTGCAGACAGCTCACTCAGCCTGTTCTGCACCTAACATTCCTCCCTTTTTGTTTTCTAAGTGACAAGGGGGACCATGTAAAGTCCTCTGGCTACTTCCTGCTTAATGGTGGGCAGCATAGGACCTAGGAGGGAAAGTGGAGGAATGTTCAGGGGACAGGTCTGAGAACACTAGGGCAGCCAGAAATAACACCAGTGGCTATAGATAACTAGTGTGGTAGGGGTAAAGTCCATAAAGGTTCCTTGAAGCCACAAGTCGTCGATGGCATCAAACCAGTCCTGGGCAGAGGAGATTCTTGGTATCAGCCACTGGTCCTGTAGCAGGGACTCTAGGAAGTATCAGAGGTGGCTTGGTGGCTTGGTTGAATCCAGTAATGTTAAGGGTGACAGCCCAATTGTAGCCTTTGGAAGGGCAATAGCCTAGACCCATAAACTGAGAGCAGGTGGTGTCCTCCTGGTGCCATGTTGCTTGGATGTAGAAGCACCATCTGTGGTTGGGATAGAAACTTGAGAGAGAATAATGAGGGGCTGGGGGTGTGGCTCAAGCGGTAGCGCGCTTGCCTGGCATGCGTGCGGCCCGGGTTCGATCCTCAGCACCTCATACCAACAAAGATGTTGTGTCCGCCGAGAACTAGAAAATAAATATTAAAAAAAATAATAATAATAAAAAAAATCCTGAATTTAAAAAAAAAAAAGAGAGAGAGAATAACGTTAGTAAAAGAATGCTGAGGGCCATTGCCAAGTAGGAATGACGCATCAAAATCTCCTTGCCAGCGTACCCCATGCTGCATAGAGGACATTCGATGGGACATTGCATGTATGCTTTAGTAAGATGACCCTGCTCAAGGTGATCGAGGGTGGATCCAGGTTTGAGGAAGTATCCTGCAGGTTTGAGGAAGTATCCCGGTCCTTGGGTTTAGGGTGTTCCCGGTTTAAGGCGTTTCCCGGTTTAAGACAATAGGGGTTTTAGGGAAGTTGGAGGTTGAAGATTATTGCTGCTGGGATTAGGGTGTTCCAGCTGTTTGTTCCCGTTGAGTTCTCATGAGATTCAAAAGGGGATTTGGAAAAAGCCTCATGGAGTAGGTGATTTGGGGCGGCGGCTTATTGGAGATTTCATCAGAACGTGTTTGTTGGAGGCCGGTGTGAGTTCAGGAATAATGAATTGCTGTTTGAATCTACAAAGCTGTGTGGTGGCTCGTGATTCAGTGCCAGCCGAGATACTGGCAAAAGAAGGAGAGGGTTGGCAAGAAATTTTGAGTTTGGTAGTCGTGGTGGAAGTCCAGGACTGGACATTAGGAACAGGTGCCTTTTTAAGGCAGGAGACATAATACCAGGAAGAGTGTCTAAAAGCTTGGTCACCATTGGGGTAGTATGTATGACTGTATGGGGTCCCGTCCAGCGAGGTTCCAATGATTGAGAATGCAGTTCCTGAATAAGACTGAGTCACCCAGTTGAAGAGTTTCCAGTTCAGTTGGTGGTTGTGCTGGGATTGAGGCAGTGAATGGAGCAGGAAGGCACTGGTCTGCATGTTCCCTTAGGAGTTTGCATAGAAGTGTGAGATAGGGCAGGTAGGACACAAGGGGAGGAGGAGTGATGGGAAAGCTTTGGGTAGTTAAGAAAGGACACCCATAGAATTGCTCAAAGGGGCTAAGGCCTGAGGGAGCTCAAGGGGCTGCCTGAATTCAGGTGAGGGCCAACGGCAGGAGATTGGGCCAGAAGAGCCTAAGTTTAATAGCAAGTTTAGTGAGATGATCCTGAGAATGCCTTTAGGCCTCTCAACCTTACCCGAGGAAATAACACTCAGTGTTGGTAGGGGATGGGGAGCCTCCAAGTGATGTGGAGGCCTTTGGAGACTAGTTGAACAACCTGAGAAGTGAAGGCCAGACTGTTGTCTGACTGGATGGAGGCAGGAAGTCTGAACCTGGGAATGATCCCCTCAATGAGGATGGAGGCAACAGTGTCAGCAGTTTCCCTGGATGTAGGGAAGGCATCTATCCAACCTGAAAAGTATCAACCAGAGTAAGTCGGCAGTGAAGCTTATTGTGCCGAAGCATCTGGGTGGAGTTGATCCACCAGTCTTCACCTGGCTGGTGGCTCCTCATCTGAGGTTTGGGGAGTGTAGGTTTGATGCTTCCTTGTGGGGATGCTGTAGAGCAGACAGAACAAGCTGAGTGGACCTGCTGGAGAGTAGTTCTCATTCCTAGGAAGTGAAAGAGGGGTTGTAAAATCTGGAAAAAGGGGCTAGAGAGGGTTTTTTGTGGGGGCAGAGTCCCTGGAGCCAGAGGAGTTGGTCATGAGTCCTAGGTCTCCGTCTTGGGCATCAGGCTGGTAGTCTTAAAGAAGCAGTTGGTTGACTGACTGGTTGGTGAATTTGTGTATCTGATCTTGCAGGAACTTCTGAAGGCAATTTAATAGACATGGTCCTATTAGGAGGAACATAAAGAGGACTAATAGGGGTCCTGTGAGGGGGAGGAGCCGAGGCCATACTTGACTGAACATTCCCCATGGAGCCTGTTGGCTAGTTGCTGTCTCCTCTTTTCTAGCTGTTTTTGTCTTTCATTACTCCTAGGAATGACTGTGTTTTGGCTTAACTGTTTTTGGTAGGTGTTTAAGATCAAGCTGGTCAAAATTGACTTTATTTCTCTCTATTGTTAAGAGTCAGCCCAGTTCCCACAGGGGTCACTAGTGGGGGAACTTGAGAGCAGCTTCTTAGTTCTGCTGGTGCCGTTTGCACTAGGATGGGTCCAGGTCTTGCTTGACCATGTGGCTTCCCTTGGAAGCATCAGGGATGTCTCCCTTTTCTGATAACCCTCCCCTTCACAGCAAATGCACTGATTGGCTTTCTGTCTCATTAATCTCCCTGTTCAGGAGGTTATGTGCCCAGAGTTGCAAAGCTCTTTAGAGAAGTTCCCTGTTCCTTGGATTCAGACTGACTCAGAGGGCCAGAGCCAGATATTGTTTTCTTGGCCATTTTAATTTAAGTTTAAGTCTTGATCTTAAACATCCAGCAAAGTCAGTTTCACCTTAAATTGAGAGTACTGGGCTTTAGCTGAAGTCTGGCCTACTTTGGAGTCATTCTGACATGTAGTAAGATGGGAGGCACAGCCTTATCTCAGGTAAGCCAGGGCTCTTCATAAATCTTAGGTAAAGTGTTCTAGTGTTGAAGCTGATCTTTGTTTTTAAAAATCATTTTATAAAGTTTACATATATTGTTGTCCGAGGTCACATGAATACTAGCTAACACAATATGATATTACATTTAAATTGTACCCAGTGTATAGAACTTTATATTAATCTTATTGATAACAGGTCCAGTGATAGAACATTAAATGATATAAATAAATCTCCAATGTTATTTTTATAAGCCTAAAATTACCATGCTACCTTTTGGGGAACATCAGTTTGATATAATTTTTTTAAGCTTCTACCTTAAAGACTTATATACCTGGAAAATATGAACACATTTAATATACAAAGAAAAGTAATAGTACCGCAATTACATTGATGTTTTTTATATTAATCAAGTTTAGCTCTTAAAGAAATAACACATTACAATATTGCAAAATAACAGTTGTTGATTAACCATAATTGTATAATCCTTAATTCCTTCAAGATTACTTGCTCAAAAAACTTACATATATAACCAACATACACAGACCTTCTTTATCACTTACTCAAACCTATATAGGCAACACACACAGACCTTCTTTATCACTTGCTTAAACTTATATAGGCAACACACACAGACCTTGGTTATCACTTGCTTAAACCCTCTTATTTACTTAATCACATAGACTCTCTTATCCAGAAACACATTTTCCTTCTATTAAATCCATACTTAGAACCTTCTAATTTCTCTTTCCCATCTTTTAACTCCTTCTTTATTCACACTTTGAACCAATCCTTGTAAATTTCTGAATTTAGGTAAATTATTCCATTTTAATAAGAGATATTTTGTTATTTGCAGCACACAATTAATCACATCTGTTGATCATTTCATAAAAACATGAACAATGTTTAAGTGTGTAGGGACGGACAAGGCAAGGCACCTAAGATAGCACCAAAGTCAGGGAAACAGTCTTATTTGGTTGCAGCCAGATTAGAAGGGCACAGTTTCTCTAATCAATTAATCCCTGAACCCAGAGTTTAGGTAGTTTCAGAATTTTGCACCCAACATGTAAGGGGAGGGGCTCAGAAGTTCACAATCTGCAGAAGTTCACAAAAAGCAGTTTTTTTCTCCTCTGTTCTGGGCAAGTTAACCCTTCAAGGACACCTGGGAAGGGGAGAGCTTTTCTCCCCTCTCTTTCCTCCCCCTGCCAGCTGTTCCCATGGAGCCCAGTTGGTAACTCCCTTATCTTAGAAATGTAGCCATCTCTGTGAAGCCCAGCTCAAGACCAGAGGCCTTGTTCACATATTTTGTGAAAAACTAGTAAGGGGGTGTCCAGCACCTGGAGTGCTGATTTTTCCAGCCAGTGGCCAAGTAAAACAGGGCAACATGAAAAGAGGAAGTTTATCCACACTAAACTCTTTTGTAGAGATTATTTTGCTGAAAGTCCTAAAGTCAGCCATGGTGAAGATTCTGGAGAAGGTCAGTGAAGACTTTTCTGTGGGCCTGGTAGGGAGAGGGAAGACGGGAAGGCGGGGCTGAGAGCAGCTCTGGTGGATCTGAGAATGAGGAAGGAGATGGGAAACAATAATGGGAAAGGGGTTTGGGATTTCCCTAGCAAGGAAACTTGAGCAGTAGAACAGGTAGAGCAGAGGGGAAGACAGGAGTGAATATCCCAAAAAGCCTGTAAGGGACTTTAATTCTTAGTAACCTGTTTTCAGTGATGACAAAGCAACTTTAAAAGCTATTTTTACCAGATCTTGGATAGGGGTCTGAGGGCTCTCCTCAGCTCATTTGAGCTTTGGGTTAGCTGGTAAGAGGACCTGGTGGGACCCAGTGTGGGTGCTAACAGTAGAAGAGAGGAGTGAGTGGGTGGAGGGTACCTCAGTACCTGCTACCTCAGCAAGGGGGCAACGTGGTGTACGTTTTTGATCTAGTGATTGGAGGGGAGAAAGCAGGTTACTGAGGTGGGAGTGATGGCGGAGAGCCTGGGGCAGATGGCTGAGGGTGAGGACTTATTCGAGCCAGGCGATAGGATGGAGGCAGGCAATAGGATGGAGGTTTATTAGCAGGGTCAAAAGTAGTGGAGGAGTCCGGAGGAGGAGAAAGTTGGGGATCATGGTTGGGGGAGTTGGTTTGCAAGCTGGAAGAACTTGTAGAGGTTTACAAGAGGTGCAGAGAGCAGGATTGGATCGGAGCAAGAAGAAAGTGATCTCTACCCATTTTTTCGAATGCTCACAGTAATTGTAGAGATCCCTCAGAATGGAGGGACCCAGGGACCCCAAAGGGGACCATCTGCTTTGGTTGTCTAAGGGATAAGTGGGCCAGGCCTGGGTGCTATATTTGATCAATTTTTGGGTTTTGTCTGGTGTCAAGGAGAGGGTTTTGAGGTTATCCAAGAGGCATTGTAGGGGAGAGTCGACCGGCAGAGAGGACACACTACCCATGTCTCAAACGTAGTAAAAGGAGGAGGGAAGAGGACGCAAATGTAGTATGAGGGAGAAGGAGATGCAAACGTAGTATAAGGGAGAGGGAAGGAGACGAAAAGATAGTATAAGAGAGAAGGAGGAAACTGATTTATTGGCAAAAGGGGTGTCCCCGTTAGAGCCAAAAATCAGGAGTGCCTTAGTGACAGGTTCGAGCTGCAGAGATTGGTCGTCACCGAATCCTGACAGTCAAGCTCTCGTCCTGGACGGAGCTGGAGCAGTAGGAGACCTTGGCCAAGGCTTTTTGGGACCCCTCCTGGAGAGGCCGGATACTCCCAGGGCCAGAAAGAGGGGAGAGAGAGAGACAGGGGAAGAGAGAGGAAGGGGAGGGTAAGCGTCTCTCTAGCGGCCGAGTCTTGAAGGTGAGGACGAGGACTTTATGAACCACTGAGACCATGAAGGTCTGGGTGGGTGTGATGTTTGGTTCTCTGTTATGTGTCCCCAGAGGTTACACAGTCCTTTGAGGGAGACCTACAAAGCCTACGCTGGTAAGCTACCAGCTGGGAAGGGAAGGGAATAATTTTGAACCCAGGAGTCTAATCTGCCCAAGGAAGGAGTCCCTGAGGGCCACCGTGGCCTTGAAGGCTGTGGTGGGGTGTTTTCCTCCCTGAAGGTGGGCAGACAGGTTTACCAGAGGATCAAAGGTCAAATCCTCCTGACACCACCATTGGGTTTAGGACTCCAGGGAGGGGAAACTCACCAATCGAAGGTCGGTGGTGGATGGAGTTCTGAGGTCGAGAAAATGGGTTCAGGCCGTCCGGTGAGTGGCACTTCCGAAGGAAGAGGGACCCCAAAGTGGGTTTTAACCCTCTCCCGGGTTTTTGGCACCAATGAAAGGAAAGTGACCACAACACTCAGAGCGACCAAGAGAGCTTTATTGCAGCAGTGCAACAGAGGAGAAGAAAGAGAAAGAGAAAGAGAGAGAGAGAGACAGAGAGAGGCCCAGCAGGAGGGGCTTTTATAGCCCAAATCTAATGGGGTCTCTGGGTCTGCAAGCTGCCTTGTTGGCACACAAGGGGGTTAAGTGTTCAGCCTTGAGCGTTTGGGCTTGAAGCAATCAGATGATAAAGAGCCAGACAGAGGGTTTGAGAGGCCAGGTCACCCTGCAGCTAACTTTGTTTGGCCTGCCCTGCAGACAGCTTACGCAGCCTGTCCTGCACCTGACAGCTCCGACCACCTGATTTGAATCTGTGGGCGAGGCAGGTGGGGGCGCGGCAGGCTGTACCACTTTGTTACCTGTATTCGCATCTGATTATGCTTATAAATGTTCTAAAAGAGAGAAGGGCAAGGAGGAAAACCACTCATCACGCCTCCACCATCAGTGATCATCTTGGCAGACCAACTTCCCTCTTTTACATTTTAAGAGAAATCATGTTTTCTAAAGATTAATCTTATTAAAATAAAGATTCATCTTATTAAAATACTGTCACACAGCAAACAGCGCAAAGGAGAAAAGAACCACCAGACCCCAGAAGTCGCTCCCTTCCCCGCGAGGTGGAGGACATTCCAGGGTCTGTCCCCAGGCCTGAGGGTCGAAGCCTGGTGCTGCCCACTCTTTGGCCACGTGGACAGTTAGTCATTAACTCCTGGCATCCACGGGCGCAGCAGTCACCGGCCGCACACCCCAGAACACGGACAGGACGGCGCTGGGCTGCCGTCGGACCCCCCAACCCCAGGGCCGAGGCCAGCTGGGGCGGCGCGCATGCGTGCCCGCCAGCCGCGGCCGGAAGTCAGGGCACCGGCCCAGGAGGCCACGCGGCGGAGGGGCGGGGCCGGGCCTCATTTCCCAGGCGCCTCCGCGCGCTGCGGCCTGTGGGCCCGGGCAGGCCACGCGGGAAGGCCCCGTGGGAAGCCGCCCGCCCTCCGGGTGCGGTGCCCCGCGGTGAGGAGTGAGCCCACGGGTAGAGAGTCCCGCTCCGGGCCGCGAGCCCCGAGGGCAGGCGGCTGGCCTCGCACAGTGCGGGTCACTCGCGTTGAGAGGGGACACACGTGGCGAAGTGGCGCCCGAGCGGCCGCAGGGCGCAGGAGTGTGCAGCCCCCCCCTCCCCCGGGAGCACACGCCGGACACCGGGACCCGCCCGGGCCACCCCAGGGTGAAGCGGCACCGGGTTCTCCCAGCCCTCGGGGGCAAGCCGCACCCCACTGTGGGGTCCCTCCTTCCGTGGAGGGGGACCCCTGCGTGGACCTCTGTGTGCGCGTGGGACTTGGCAGGGCCCTGGGTGGGACCCCAGTTCCAGGACCCACATGGGGCTCCTGACGGCTCTGGCGCCTCTTGGGTCCTTCAAAATAAACTGCACCCAGTAGAAGTGGGAAAGAAGCCACCTTGGAACTGTAAGGTGTCTGAAGTCACCAATGTCAGCGGGGACCACTGTAGGCACCTCGGCAGGGAACGTGGACAACGCCGCCGCGTGGAGGCCGAGTCCCGCCCGGGCCCTGGGAGAGGCCTGGATGCAGCTCCTGTGGCCTACGTTGGCTCGGACCCGCTCTCCCCGACACCCACCACACACCGGGGATGAACCCGGGTGCTCGACCCCTGAGCCGCACCCCCAGTCATTTCTGTTTTTGAGACAGGGCTCGGTAAGTCGATCAGGCTGGCCTCTACTTTAGGATTGCCTTTCCTCAGCCTCTTGAGCTGCTGAGATGACGTCACTGCACCTAGCCATGTCCTTCACTTTAAAAAGAATTATTTTAGATTCATGAAGGTCAGCTTGCACTTCAGCAGATACATAGTAAGAGCATGAATTAGCCACCAATGTGTCTGTGTGAGTGTATGTGTGTGTGTGTGTTCCCCAAAATGGAGAGAAATGTTCGAGCTAACTTGAATTACAAAGGAGGTATCTTTCAGCTAACTTACTGACAAAGATGAAAATACAATACCCAGGGGCTATGGAATTTACACTCGAGTACTATGCAGACTTTCTCCTGCTTCTTTGTAACAAGAAAAAACTGGCCCCCACTTTCAAACTCTGGAAGTAGCTGTGAATCTTAACTATGGATCCATTTAGCCCAGGAAATAAAGACATGGGGTGTAGCCCACAGAAATGGTGGATGTAAGCCAGTCCCCACCAACCAACCAACCAACCAACTAAAAGCAATGTAAAATGGTAGGTAGTAAGGTTGTTTTGCTAAGTGATGTTATTTAAATAATCTTTCTACTGGTGGATAATCTGGTGAGAAATGGCATATTTTCAGTCTTAAATGATTTCCATACAGATATATAATCACCCAAGAAAAATGTCATTTGCATAGTGGAAACAAATACTTTAAGTACATGATCCTTAATAAAGGACAAATTAATGTCATCTGTGTCTGGAAATGATATTCTCAGAAGACAGACCCTCCTCTGGGATCCTCCAGCCCAATGTGCCTGAACTCAACGTAATCCTGGGGAAAATCAGACGCTCAGCGGGAACCTAACTCAAAAACCAAAAAGAAGTGGAATGGGCTCAGTGGAAGGGAACCCCTGAGTTCAGCCTCAGTAAAACACACACACACACACACACACACACACACACACACACACACGAGTATATTCTTCAAAGATACCAGTGTCATAAAGAGAAAGAAAGGCTAGGAAGGTGGGAGACTGGGGCCCCACAATCCAGGCGATGGAGGGGGACGCAGCTCAGTGGTGACAAAGAGCAGGAGAGGGGGGCAAAAGAAGGCACAAGAAAGGTCAAGGGAATTTTAAGATCAAAGAATATTAAAGAAACAGGACAACTGAGTGTTTCACACAACTCTGGGTTGGCCCCTCTGCTGGAAGTAAGCTCTCTCCAAAGTGTACCTGGCACACAGTGGGTTAAAGGAAATATGGAGAGTGGACCCTGGGCCTGGCTCTGGGACGGGATTTAGTCAAAAGAGGTGTGTTTTAGAAAAGGGTGGAGCGCTGGGCTGGTGAATACCCAGGATTCCCGCCAGACCTGATCAGAGCCCTCCTCCATCCTCCCTGGGCCGCAGCTCTTCAAACTGTAAGTTTCCTCAGACGGTGGAGTTTGCTTGTTGGGTTGGTGGGATGTCAGATAGGGGGGTTTCTTATTTCACCCATTACGTGTGTGAGTTGTGGATCAGGACGCCTTAGATTGGTTTTGATTTGGGTTAGTTTTCTGTGACTGGATATTGGCCTTTTCAGAAAGGAGCTCACATTTAACACAGGAATTAGTGTTCACATCTGTAGTTGTAGAGACTTGGGAGGCTGAGGCAGGAGGATCTCAATTTGAGGACAGCCTTGGCCACACACACAAGACCCTGTGGTGGTGAAACAATTACCTGCAACATTATTACCTAACAAGGAGCTGTGCTCATCACCACAACTTCTGACATATCAGAAACCAAGCCCCAGCCAGGAGTTGGGTGTTGCAGAAGCAGGAAGTGCTGAAGCGAGGCTTTGAACTCTGGCAGTTGGATTGTAACATCTGGTCTTCATACATCTTTTCTCCTGCTTCTTTGAAACAAGAAAAAATGCTAAAGATGCTGAGAATGCCAGGATAAACAAAATTATGATTAGCTTTTAAGTTAGAACCTCATAAAGTGTAAGTTTTCTCAAGCAATTAAACATTGCCAGAGGAGCTAGTGAGGCAGGGTTCTGAGAAAGTCTATAGGGCTGCTCCCTGGGTTGTAATCTCCTCTGTGTGATCAGGGAGGGGCATTCAGAAATGCGCTCAGAGATAACCCCATGGAGACCACCGGCCTCCTCCCCTGGGCTTGGCACACTGGCCCCAGGGCGCCTGGAGAGCACCGCACCCTGTGCTACCTCCTCAGAGGATTTTTTTTTTTTTAAAGAGAGAGAGAGAGAGAGAGAGAGAATTTTTTTTTATATTTATTTTTAGTTCTCGGCGGACACAACATCTTTGTTGGTATGTGGTGCTGAGGATGGAACCCGGGCCGCACGCATGCCAGGCGAGCGCTACCGCTTGAGCCACATCCCCAGCCCCGATGATCATTTTTGATTTATTACTCTATTTATTAGTACTGTTCTCTCTTTGATTTCAGAGACCCATGCCCACCACCCCTTTTTAAAATGTTTTCCAGAGAGGATTTTCTGAAACTGCTTTCAGTTTGGGGATACGCGTCCCCTTCCAGGTGCTTCTGTGCTCCTCCTCCTTCCTCCACCGCCTCTCTCCCTCCCTCCCTGCATCTGTCCCTCCCTCTTTCTTTCCCTCTCCCCTTCCTCTCTTCTCTCCCCCCTCTCCCTCCCCCTCCATCTCTCCCCCTCCCTCTCTCCCTCCCTCCTTCTCTCCCCCCACCCCATCTCCATCCCTCTCTCTCCATTCTAGTGGTCACCCAGCACCTCACCTCGCCTCTTTCTTTCCTGTCCCTCAGGTTGACCCTCCGGGCACCATGCCCACCAGTTACTTCCCTCCCTGATTTCCCAGCAGTGTCCTAGTTTCCCTTCACACGTTGACCCTTCTGCAACCTCAGGAAAAGCTGGTAGTCACAGGTCAAGTGATGGACATGTGGTATATGCAACCCTTGCAGTGGACTTGCGGGCAGTGAGGCACTAAGTCTCTCTCATTGCGGGTGCTAGAACGTTGAGGGGCTAAGAGTGAAGACCGCATTGCGATAAAGACAAATGCTGGCTTACAGAGTGAGTGGTCAGGTTGAGGAGGACTCAAATGATTGAAGGCTACATTTGTGCCCTGGGAAACTACACATCTGTGATTTTTTTGTTTTTGGGTTTTCGTTTGTTTGTTTTGGTACTGGGGATGGAACTCAGGGGCACTCTGTCCCCAGCCCCATTTTGCATTTTATCTGGAGACAGGATCTCACTGAGCAGCTCAGCGCCTGGCCCTTGCTGAGGCTGGCCTATACATCTGCATTTTATGGATGGAAAATTCAGAGACCTGTGAGCAGCTTCACCAGATTGGCTACATTCAGCCAGTTGCACAGATGTGAAAACACCCGGGGGGCTGGGCCAGTCCCAGCCCCAGGCAGGGAGGTCTGATCCTGGACGCCCACTGGGGCACACTGCTCCCTCTGCCACCTCCCAGCCTCCATGGCTTCAGATCCTGGCACTGCTGAGGGCTGCAGGACCCAGAGGCAGCTTCAGGCGAGAGGTGAACCCTTGTCTCTTCACGCCCTCTTCTGAGGTTGCGGCTGTTGCTCAGGCTGCTTTGCACTGGGCCCAACAGATGCTCCCACCTCACCCTGCCAAGGAGCTGAGACTGGCCGTGTCCATGCAGCGGCTCCCACGTCTCCTGAAGTGCATCCCACTGTGTTTTCCACTCCCCGGCTTTGTGGTTGGGCAGCTGACAGGCAGGCGCTGCGTGTGGGCATAGGCTGTGCATCTGGTTGATGGGTGAATGCACCGTAGAAGGGAATGATTTCCCCAGGCAAGATGGTGCCTCTGTCCATCGCTACGCGTTCACCTCTTGTGGGTGTGTGAGAGCACGTAATATCTACTCAGACTCAGACTTCAAGGCGCAATGTGTCATCATCAATAGGCGTGACCGTGCTGCACCTTGGAGATCCAGAACTTGTTCACCTTAGAAATGAGCATGGGTCCCCTTTTGCCCCCGCCCCATCTCCCTCACCCCCAATCCTGGACCCACCACTCCACTCTCTGCTCCTACCAGTTTGGTTCTACCCGTCCGTGAGATGACTCGGTGCTTTCACCCTCTATCTGACTTGCTTCTCTTCCACAGCATCCTCTGAAGTTGTTCTTGTGCTCACAAGTGGCAGGGCTCCTTCTATGTGAAGGCCTGATAATATTCACAACAACCTGGATTTCCTTATCGATTCGTCTGTTGATGGACAGTTAGGCCATCTCCTATCTTGGGTATTGTAGAAAATAGAGTACAAGCTGGGCACAGGGTCCATGCCTGTAAGTTCAGCAACTTGGGAGGCTGAGGTGAGAGGATTGCAAATTTGAGGCCAGTCTTGAAAGTTTAGTGGGACTCTGTCTCAAAAATAAAAAGGGCTTTGACTAGCTCCCTGGTAGTCTCCCCTGTGATAAAAATCTCTGTAGCTGAAGAAAGAAAAAGGAGGGAAGAGGAAAAAAGGAACAGTGGAGTCGGGCGTGCACCTGTCTGTTGGGGGTTCAGACCGGGGACCCTTCCCTTCTGGGATGGCCATGTCAGTCTGCAGTCCACCACAGCACCAGGGTCCCTTCTCTCCAGGTCCTCATCCACACTGAGGATCTCTTTTTTAATTAATTGATTTATTCTAATTAGGCATAGATGACAGCAGAATGCATTTTGATTCGTTTTACACAAGTGCAGCAGGACTTTTCATTTCTCTGGTTGTACACAACGGAGCGTCCCACCACATGTGCAGTCCGACGTGTACCTGGGTGAGGATGTCATCTCATTCCACCACCTTTCCTGCCCCGTTCCCCTCCCATCCCTTTCCCCTCCCATCCCGCCATTCCCTGTGCCCAGTTTCTCCGTTTTTCCTACGCCTCCCCCACATGGATCAGCATCTACTTATCAGAGAACATTTGGCCTTTGTTTTCTGGGGATTGACTTACTAAGCTCGGCATGATCCTCTCCAACTCCATCCACTTACCTGCAAATGCCATCGTGTTATTCTCTTTTATTGCTGAGGAACATTCCACTGTGTTGATATACCACAGTCTCTTTATCCATCCATCTACTGAAGCGCATCTAGGTGGGCTCCACAGTTTAGCTGTGGTGAACTGTGCTGCTATAAACATTGATGTGGCTGTGTCCCTCAAGTGTGCTGCCTTTAAGTCCTTTGGGTCTAGACCAAGGAGAGGGACAGCTGGGTCAAATGGGGTTCCATTCCCAGTTTTGCAACCACTCGGGAAAGCAGTATGGAGGTTCCTTGGAAGACACTGAGCATCTCTTGACTTCTCCATACAGGCCGTCAGAGCAGCTGTGGTGACAGCTCACTGTGGGTCTGGTTTGCTCCTCCCTGGGGACTACGGTGTCCTTGAGCCCCTCTGTCTCATCTTCTGCCTTCTCCTTCCTTTGCACCTTCGTGTGCTCTCCACCACATCCACCTGTGTCCCCCTGCTGCTTGCTGAGTGGCCCTCTGTGCCCCCAGGAGGCCAGTCCTCAGACCTGCTGTGTGAGTGCTCTGGGCCTGTCAGACCCTGCACTCTCAGGTCTGTCAGGAGGTGACGTACCTTCCGCACCAGCACAACGGTCCATTTTGACCACTAAAAATGGCCAAAGGAGGGCAGATGTGTTCCAAGGCTGGCAGGGCTTAGAACGTCAGCAGCTCCTCAAGCGACTTTCACTTGGGACTTGAGGGGAACAATAGCAAATGGTATTCCAGAGGGTCTTACACCAAGCGTCGTGGCTGGATCACGGTGGTTAAAATGAGGGTGTATGCTTTTTGTCCTTTAGGGTACAGTGTTTCATTTATAAAGAAAGGATGCTTCCTCCAAAGACAAACACAAATCTGGAGCAAGGGGACGGGGACCAGGAAGTGGAGAGGAACCTTCATTGACTCGCTGGAGGGAGGAAAGGAAATGAAGCTGGCAGTCACTTCCAGACCCAGAGAGGGCGTGGGTTTCCCAGCTGAGCAGTGACATGGCCAGTGTCCTCACTGGAGGTATGACATGGCAGGACGTGACCTTATTATTCATTGGCAAATCATCCTACATAGGTGTTGAACCATCAAAAACATTTCATCAAAAGAGATTTCAAAATCCCACGGAACTGGAGAGTGGTCTGTCCTCGAGAACAGGGATCTGGTAGCCGACAGAATCCTGTTTCACAACCTCAAGCCACTTTGGGGGTCCCTTCGTACCCAAAGCAGCAGTGAACCTTCCTTCTGAGAAGACGCCTGGCTGATGTCAGAGCCACGACCTCTTGGGAAGAAAGGGTCACTAGAATGTGAAGGTAAGAGGAGGATGAAGAAGAGCGAGGACGCGCTGGGAGAAGACGACCTGGTGCCCAGCAAGAAATGCCGGGCCCAGCCCTGGAAGTTTGCAGGAAGCCACGGGGAGCGACCCCTGAGCTTAGACGACGAAGGAAAAGAAGGAAACTCGGAGGACGCTGGGCCTTCAGCCGGGACCAGCCCCACCCCGGGGCCTGACCCGCGCGAGGCGGCGCTTCCCACCCAGACGCCCTCCGACAGAACCAGTCTGGGGTCTCCACCGGAGTCGGACGGGGACAACCCGGACTCGGACGGGGACAGCCCAGGGTGGCAGGGAGCCCCGGCCGCCCCCGACACTCCTGCGGAGCCAGGGTGGGCGTGGCGCGGCCTCCCCAACCTGGGGAACACCTGCTACATGAACGCCGTGCTCCAGGCGCTGCTGGCCATCCCGTCCTTCGCCCAGGGCTTGCTCCTGCAGAGCGTCTCCTGGGGGACAGCGTCCTCGGGGGCCCTCCTCACGCCCCTGAGCTGGCTGCTGGTTCTGAAAGATTTCTGCAAGGTGGAGACCAAGCAGGAGCTGCTCCTGAGCATCAAAGGTGCCATTTCAGCGGCTGCGGAGGCCTTTCGGGGAAGCCAGCAGAACGACGCGCATGAATTTTTAGGCCAGTGTTTACAGCAGCTCAAGGGCGAGTTTGAGGATTTAAAGGCCACCTGGAGCGCTGGCGCGGAGGCTGGCGCGGAGGCTGGCGCGGAGGCTGGCGCGGAGGCTGGGGGGGACCCAGACCCAGAGCTGAGCCCTGGCAGCCCTGCCTCCGAAGCCTCCCACTGCCCTGTTAGTGCTAATTTTGAGTTTGAGATGCAGATTTCCATCACGTGCCAAGAGTGTGGCTGGGTGGTCCTCAAGACAGAGCCCAGCAACCACCTGTCCCTGGACCTGCACCGCGGGACAGAACCCCTGCCTCTGTCCGTCCAGACTGCGCTGGACCTCTTCTTTGCAGCCGAGGAGCTGCAGTACCGGTGTGAGCGGTGCCAGCACAGGCGCTCCGTGCTGAGGAGCTGGTTCGGCAGGCTGCCCCGGGTCCTCATTGTCCACCTCAAACGCTACAGCTTCGACGACGCCTGGCTGCTGGTGAAGAATGACCAGCGGGTCCTCGTCTCCCCGTCCTTGGTTCTGACGTCTCAGTGCAGCGCAGACACCAAGCCGCCACTCCCCGTGGTCAGAAGGGCGCCTGCGGGGGACGCCAACGTCCTGCGGGCCATCTCTCAAGAGATGCTTTCTGCGGTCCCCAGCCCGTCCTTGCCGTCCGAGACGCAGAGCTCCGAGTCCCGGGGGCCCCGAGGAGTCCAGAGCACACGTGGAGGAGCAGGCAGGACCCAGCGGCAGGGAGGCCTAGAGTCAGAGCTGACCAACCCCGGACGCAGGGCGCCTGCGTGGGGACAGGCGACAGCAGACTCTGCGGCGGCCGAGGAAGGCCTCCGCCTGCCTCATGAGGACAGAGGAGAGCTGGTCAGCACCCCCAGCTCAGTGCTTGCAGAGGTGTCTGGAAACCCAGAACTTCAGAACAGTGAGAAAACCAACTCCGGGGGTGTCCAGGGATGTCCAGAGAAGGACATGAGTGGACCCACAGAAGCCAGACTTCCGGAAGCCGACCAAGACGTCTGTGGTGCCTCGGGTTCTGACAGGGGTCCTGAAAACCAGGACCCTATGGCCCAGGCCCGGGCACCAGACGCTGTGGGGTCGGGAGGTCCTCCTCCAGCTTACAGGCTGGTCAGCGTGGTCAGCCATGTCGGGAGCTCCCACGACTCGGGCCACTACATCAGTGACGTGTTCGACTTTCAGCAGCAGGCCTGGTTCCTGTACAATGACCTGAGGGTGTCGCAGATCCCAGAGGCCGCCATGTGGGAGGCCCGGAAGCGCACGGGGTACCTGTTTTTTTACATGCACCATGAGATTTTTGAGGAATCGTTGGAAAAGACAGCGAGTTCCCAGAAACTTAGCGCCCAGACAGAGACGACCCCTTGGGCTGACTCAGAAGAGACCCCTTGGGACAACTTGTGACGTAAGCCAACTTGCCTGTGGCCTCCTTGGTCCCACTTCCTCTCAGGAGGTAGAACACTGAGCTGGGCCAGAATGTAGGAACACACGACTCAAAGCGAAATTTTCTTCTGAGGACAGAAACCTGGATCTCATAACTCCGGAGAGGTGCACCCTCCTCTCCTACAAGGTCAGAAATGGTGCTGCTTGAGTTTTGCTTTTTTGTTGTTGTTGTTTTTGGTACTGAGAATGGAATCTGGGCACTTAAACTCTGAGCCCCATCCCCAGCACTTTTTATTTTTTATTTAGAGACTGTCTTGCTAAGTTGCTGAGGTTGGCTTTGAACTTGCTATCCTCCTGCCTCAGCCTCCCAGGTCACTGAGATTACAGATGTTGTGCCATGGCGGCACCCATATGGCTTCTCAAGTTTTAATGGGATAGTGTGAAAAGGTCCTTCCTGAACCAGCAACCTGATCAGAAATACAAAATCTGAAGTGAGGCACAGGGTACATGACTGTCATCCCAGTGACTAGGGAGGCTGAGGCAGGAGGATCAGAGGTTCAAGGCCAGCCTCAGCAACTCAGCAAGACACTGTCTCAAAATAAAAATAAAAATTAGTGGGGATGGATCTCCGTGGTAAAACACCTGGGTTCAATCCCCAGTACCAGGAGAAGAAGAAAGAAATGCAAAATTTGAGATCCACGTCTAGAATGGCTGATTCAGAATGGGAAATAAGCCCGGCATTCGGAGAGGCGCTCTTCAGTGTGGGGAGCATCGCGCTCGTTTTGCCATTGCACATATGTATCGCTCACGTTGTGAAAAGGATTTTTGTTGTATTTTTCGGTTTCTTAAGTTTATGCATATCATTCTTTTGTAAACTTATTAAAATAAAAACCCAGCAGATGAGTGCACCGTTGGCTGAGTTCTCCGTGGGCCTGGGCTCATCACTAGTGAACTTTGCTCAGCCTCCTGGGAGCTGCAGGCACGTTGGGGTGGCGTGGGAGGCGGGCAGAGTGTTGAAGGATATGGGATGTTTTCAGAAGTTCTTTCTCTGTAGTTTGATTCAGACTTTTGTTATTTCACTATATTATGGAACCAAATATACCTTTTTTCCATCTCATTTTGATGTGGTGTAACGTTTTAAAAGCATTTTTATCTACTCATTTGGCTTAGAATTCTGTCAACACAGGGTCAGGGATTCGGTGGCCCAGGGTTCCAGTTCCCTGGAGTGTGACTGTTCTTGTAGCTGCCCCTGCTCGTGTTAAGAGTCCCCCTGAGGACCTGGCGGGAGGGACCAGAGACTGTAGGACCAGACCAGCCAGGGGGGGCAGGAAGGGAGAGCGCTCGGGGGCACATGAACACGTGTGTGAGGCTTTTTTAAAATATCAGTTTTAACATTTAAGAGGAAAATAAGAAAATTATTTTTTAAAAGGAAACAGAGATCTACCATGATTCCACTCGTGATATTTTGGTGTATTTTCTTATAAGACTCACGCAATGAAATAAATTTGTTCATACACTGTATATACAAGAATTGGTGAATTACATCAATAAATAAAATAAGCATACCTCATCAGCCGGTGTCTGTGTGCGTTTGGCCTCGCGGAGCCTCACCTGAGGCAGGGGTACTGAGAGCCGCAGCGTGACCCCAGGCGCTCGACGAGGACCTCTGACACAGCAGCGCCCCTGGGACACTCCAACTGATCAGGTCACAGAGAGGTTAGAGAAAGGGCTTCGAGGGCAGCACCTGAGAATGCACTGACCACTCGATTCAACTTGACCTTTGTACACAGCCTGACTGGGTTCCGCCCCGTCCGCCCGCCAGGTCCCTCCACCTCCGACGCTCAGCCTGCGCTTCTCCCCCTGCTGCAGCACGGCACCCAGGGAGCCGCGGGCACTCTTGGCGGGCTCCTGGGCAGGTGGTGGTGCCCAGTGGTAGCACCGGAGGCCCGGCAAAGCAGCCCTGGAGCCTGGCACCCATGGACAGCCCCTGCCTCATCACAGCATGCCACACCATCCTCTGTGACTAGGGAGGTGACGGTCGAGGCAGTGGACATGCTCGCAGGATCCACAGCCTACCTGGTCAGCCACCTGGGGTCAAGGAAGGCAGGGTGGCCACGGAGAGTCCCTGGTGCCACTTATGAGGTGTGGGGTCTGGACTTGACCCACACAGGCCCACCCAGCAGTGGCCCAGCCATGGGCCCTGGTCCAGGAGCTCAGGGATGGGAGGGGTAGGGACACTCCCATTCTAACCCATCCCTGCTCATGTGACCCAAGTGTCGCCCAAAGGGAAGGCGACTGCCTGTCCCGTGTGGCCCATCCGCAGGCTGGAGTCCTGACCACTGACGCCTCAGAACGTGGTGGGGCCTTCCCAGTCAGAGGTCATGGCCTTGTAAGAGGGACTCTGGACAGACACTGCCCAGGGAAGAGGAGGGATGGACGGGAGGAGGACCCTAAACCCAGGTCAGCGGAGGAGGATGGACAATCCACCAGCCGGGGAGAGGGGCTGGAGGGGTCCCACCCACTGTGGTCACTTCACAGCGACCCCACCCAGTTGTCGGCCTCCTGAGGCCAGAAGGTACACAGTGACCCACACCTGGATGGATCCCCTGGGGCCTCCTGTCCCCCCAGAGCCCAGGGACGGTGCCATGGAGGGAAGGATCAAGAAAAGCAGGGCTCAGTCCTCGGAGCCAAGGAGAGCCCCGACCCAGCAGAAGTCACTGGCCAAGGGCAAGGAAGCGGGACGGGCGGAGCTGTGACCACCATGGCCCTCTCAGTGCTGTCTCCCTCTGTGCCTTCTCCTGGTGACACCCCATCCTAACCCCTCTCCCTTGTTGTGATGGATTTGGTGCTGTTTCCTGGTATTTAGTGGCGGGGCCACAGAAGGGACAATCCTCCAGTTGGGGACGTACCTCAGCGCTGCTGTGCTTGCCTGACGTGCTGGCTGCCACCCGCACCCTGGAGGAAGGAAGGAGGAATTCAGAGCAGCTGGGAAGAGGCTGGGCGGTCCATCTGCACGGGGACAGACTCCTTGCTCAGGCAGGAAGGTGCTCTTGTCCCCGCTGACAGGGGCATCTGTGGAGAGCGCGTGAGATGAGCCCACCAAGGCCCCTTTATCTGCCTTAGTTCACCTCCCTGAGTCACCAAGACCGCTTAGGTCTCTGTCCTCAAAGTGCTCCTTCCTGGCCACCTTGCACCCAGGGGTCCCCATGTGGCCTTGGCATGTGTGGGAGACCTGAGCAGAAACCCAAGGGCCCTCCTGTAAGTCACGGCGTGGGGTCAGGTTCCTCGACTCAGGAATCGG
Source organism: Urocitellus parryii (assembly GCF_045843805.1). NCBI lineage: Eukaryota > Metazoa > Chordata > Mammalia > Rodentia > Sciuridae > Urocitellus > Urocitellus parryii. Next base: position 1,179,809 of record NC_135545.1, on the reverse strand, counting down.
GGGGAGTCCATGGACACAAGGGGAGAGCAAAGTGACAGGGTTTAACAGAAAGAAAGCGGGGCTCCCCAGAGAGGGGCCCAGGGGTGGCTGCTGTGCCAGGGTTTGTGTGGGACGCAGGCTGCGGTCACCAGCCCCCGGTGTCCCCAAGCTCTCCTGTGCTCTTGGGGCCAACAGCCACCGTGCACACCCACTTCTCTGGTCAGTTCTTCCCTCTCTGGTTACGCGGGAGTCGGCCTGGCCGTGATGGGCCTGGCTGGTGCCCAGTTTCTCAGCCCTGAGGCCGGAGGAGCCCAGGTTTCCTGTCTGCCCCCTTTAACCCTTTCTCCTGCCTGGGACGGGGTGGGTGCCAGGAAATGGGAGGCTCAGGGGTCTCCTCCTGCCAACCTAGGGAGATGAGTGCCCAGGAGGGGGGAGGGGCGAGACCAGTTAGACCGTTTCCCGCCTCCTCCTTTCCCAACTTCTGTGCTTCTGAGGGGCAACTGAACCACCTCGGCTTCTAAATTGATTTAATTCACAGAAGAGCTCCAGAGGACACGTAGGAGCCGGGGAACCTTTGACACGACCCTCTGGTTACATCCTCCATCAGTCACGAGAACACATTCCATAAAGGGTTGGCACGTTCTGTTTATTACTGTGCATTTGGTATTTACAAGGGTTGTTACACTCGAGGTCCTCAATAAATGCTGGCAGGTGTGGTGGTTCACCCTGCAATCAGGGGCTCATGAGGCTGAGACAGTCAGATGGAAAGTTCAAAGCCAGCCTCAGCCACTTAGTGAGACCCAATTTCAAAATAGAAAATGAAAAGTTCTGGGGGGGGGGTGGCTACAGCTGTCGCTCAGTGGTAGAGCACTGGCCTTGCACAGGTGAGGTCCTGGGCTTGAGCCTCAGAACCACATACAAACCAGTAAGTAAAATAAAGGTCAGATTCTTCAAAAAAAAAAGGCTGGGGATGTGGCTCAGTGGTTAAGTACCCCTGGGTTAAATCCCCAGTCCCCAAAACCAATACAAAACAAAAGGACCCCAAAATAAACAAAACAACTAACAGGGGCTGGGGTTGGGGCTCAGCGGCACAGCGCTGGCCTCCTACCTGTGAGGTGCTGGGTCCATCCCCAGCTCCACATATAAATAAGGAAATAAATAAAGGTCCATCAACAACTAAAAAAAAAAAGAAAAGAAAAGAAAGAAAGACAACTAACGAAGTCTGCATAAACCAGATGAGTTTCCAAGGAGAAGCCAACGTCCCCATTGCCCTCTGTGAGGCCGTCAAACTGCAGGCCCCCTGGGGCTCGGGGCACAGCCCAGGCTGCCCTGGTCACTGGCTGGATCCTCTCCGGGGTGCACCCTCCTCTGGTGCCTCACGAGGTAGGACCTGTCGGCGAAGGCCCTCCCGCACCGGGGGCACACGTGCGGCTTCTGCCCGGTGTGCGTCTTCCGGTGCAGGAGGAGGCCCAGCTTGCGGCTGAAGGCCTTGCCGCACTCGGCGCAGCGGTGCGCCTTCTCCCCGAAGTGCGTCAGCCGGTGGGTGCGCAGGTTGGACTTCTGCAGGAAGGCCCTCCCGCAGCGGTCGCACGCGTGGGCCTTCCGCCCGGTGTGCACGCCGCGGTGCTGCAGCAGGTTCTTCCTCTGCTTGAAGGTGCGGCCGCAGTCCTCGCACGCGAAGGCGCGCTCGCCCGCGTGGATGCGCTCGTGGTCCACGACGTTGGACTTCTGGGCGAAGGCCCGCCCGCACACGGTGCACCGGTAGGGCTTCTCCCCGGTGTGCGTCCTGCGGTGTCGCAGCAGGTCCGACCTGAACACGAAGGCCTTGGCGCAGTCGGCGCAGCGGTGCGGCCTCTGGCCCGCGTGCACCCGCAGGTGCTGCGCCAGGGCCGACTTGAGCTTGAAGGCCTTGCCGCACGCGCCGCACCCGTAGGCCCTCTCGGCGCTGTGGATCTTCTCGTGGTTGATGCGCGCCGACTGCCAGGCGAAGGCCTTGCCGCAGACCCTGCAGCTGTAGGGCTTCTGCTGGGCGTGCGTCGCCTGGTGCTGGACCAGGTTGGGCTTCTGCTTGTAGGTCTTGCCGCACTCGGCGCACGGGTAGCGCCTCTCCCCGGCGGTCGGCGCGGGCCGGCGCGGGCGCAGACACTGGCCGCAGGCCGACTCTCCACAGGCGTCGCAGCCGAAGGGCTTCTCCACAGCCTGGAACGGTGGGTGGCCACTTAACTTCCCAGCCCTATGGCCTTCAGGGGAGCCATTCCGAGCGCCGTCTTCCCGGTCCACACTGCGTTTCCGAGGCCGTCCGCGCCGCGCAGGGCCGCGCTCGGGGAGCCTGCGTCTCCGGGGAGCCTCCTCGGCGCTGGGCAGCACCCTCTCCTGGTGCCGCGAGCCTCGCAGCCGGCCCCGGGTCAGCGCTGCCCTGTCGCTGGGCACCGCTTCTCTCCGGAGAGCCCTGGGCATGGTCCGTGGCCGCCGAACCTGCCCTCGGACATCGCAGGCTTTTCCTAAAAGGGAATACAGAGAAGTTCCCTTGAAGCTTTCCTCTCCGTGACCGGGAGGAAGCACCGATCCCTGTGCCCCTCTGGCTTCCACCGACATCGGGACGGGGCAGGAGACGCCCTGCGGTCACCCAGGACAGCCAGAGCCGTGCTCCCCAAGAACATGAAAACCGCCGGGTGCGGGCGTGGGATGGCACCGGTGATCCCCGCAGCTCCAGAGGCCGGGGCAGGATTGGCGAGACCCTGCCTCAAAGTGAAAAGTAGAAATAGGCCTGGGGTGTGGCTCAGCGGTTCAGCACGGGTTGGATCCTCCTGCCACAAAGAGGGGAGGGTGGGGTGCAGCTCGGAACATCCCTGGTCAGTCCCCAGGGCTGCCAAACAGTGTTCCACGAAACCCCGAGGGCCAGGGGCTGGGGGGTGCAGCTCCAGCATCAGCAGCCAGAGTTCGGCCTGGCTCGGCCCTGCCCACCTCTGGCTACCAGTCGGGCACCGACGCTGGCCAAGAGTGAACTTCTAAGTTTACAAATTGCTGTTTTTGAATAATTCTGCACTTTTGAATTGGATTGTTCCCCTGGGTCTAGATTTCTTGTTTCTTTAATAGGTCCCAATATGAAGGAAAACCCAAGGTCTGAGAAGACAACTAGAACTGGAGAAATCGGTGCAGGAAACAGAAGTACAGAGACCCTGAAAAAATGTGAGTGCGTCTTGAGAAACTCCAATAAAGCCTCTAAGTCCATACCCACATCCGTCTAATGCCAGGGACCTGGAATGAACACACCCTGGTGCAGGGGTCCCGAGCCCGGAGACTTGGTGGGGCAAGCGCCCAGCTCAGCCTCTGAGGCCGCTGGTCCATAGCAGCCAGGAGAGCCCGGGACACGGGGAATGGAGCTGCGAGGTGATGAGGGTGCCGCCGCACAACCAGCCCGCGGGCGGCCACCTGTCACCTACTGGCCCTGCGCGGGTGGCCACCTGTCACTTACCCGTGCCGCTGCTCTGCGCCCCGGCCTCCTCCGCTGACCACGGCCCCTGGCCTCTCTCAAGCCTCAGGATCACGTCGGGCTTAACGGTCTCCTCTCCTCCTGGAGAAGAGCACAGGGCTTAGGCTGGCTTTTGCGTGTGAAAACGTGAGTGTGTGTGTGACTGTGTGAGTGTGTGTGTGTGCGTGTGTGACTGTGTGAGTTTGTACAAGAGTGTAAGTGTGAGGGTAAGTGTTGTGTGATGATGTGTGTGAACCTGTGTTTGTGTGTATGAATTGTGTTGTGTGATTACGAGTGTAGTTTGTGCAAGAATGTGAATATGTGAATCTTGTGTGACTATGAATTTCTGTGTGTTTGTGTGTATGAGTTGTTATATGATCATGAGTGAGTCTGCTATGAGTTTTGTAAGTTTTGTGCGATTGTGAGCTTGTGTGAGTGTGAGAGTATTGTGTTATATGAGTGTGTTAGTGTTGTGATTATAAATGTGAATTTGTATATTAGTGTTGTGATTATGTGAGCTTGTGTATGACTTTTGTGTATGTTGTGTGATTATGAAAGTAGTTTGTAAGTTTTGTGAATTGTGACCTTGTGTGAGTGTGAGCCTTGTGTGGTTATGAGTGAGTTTGTGTGTGTTGTGATTATGAATGTGACTTTGTGGGTACGACGTCTGTGTGTGTTGTGTGTTCATGAGTGTGTGTGTGGGTGCGACGTCTGTGTGTTGTGTGATCACGAGTGTGTGTGCGGGTATGACGTCTGTGTGTGTTGTGTGATCACAAGTGTGTGTGTGGGTACATCTGTGTGTGTTGTGTGATCACAAGTGTGTGTGTGGGTACGTCTGTGTGTGTTGTGTGATCACAAGTGTGTGTGGGTACGTCTGTGTGGTGTGATCACGAGTGTGTGTGTGGGTACGACGTCTGTGTGTGTTGTGTGATCACGAGCGTGTGTGTGGGTACGACGTCTGTGTGTGTTGTGTGATCACAAGCGTGTGTGTGCGTACGACGTCTGTGTGTGTTGTGTGATCACGAGTGTGTGTGTGTTGTGTGATCACGAGCGTGTGTGTGGGCACGACGTCTGTGTGTGTTGTGTGATCACGAGTGTGTGTGGGTACGTCTGTGTGGTGTGATCACGAGTGTGTGTGTGGGCACGACGTCTGTGTGTGTTGTGTGATCACGAGTGTGTGTGGGTACGTCTGTGTGTGTTGTGTGATCACGAGTGTGTGTGTGGGTGTGACGTCTGTGTGTGTTGTGTGATCACAAGTGTGTGGGTACATCTGTGTGTGTTGTGTGATCACAAGTGTGTGTGGGTACGACGTCTGTGTGTGTTGTGTGTTCATGAGTGTGTGTGGGTGTGACGTCTGTGTGTGTTGTGTGTTCATGAGTGTGTGTGTGATGTCTGTGTGTGTTGTGTGTTCATGTGTGTGTGGGCACGACGTCTGTGTGTGCTGTGTGATCACGAGCGTGTGTGTGGGCACGACGTCTGTGTGTGTTGTGTGATCACGAGGGTGTGTGTGGGCACGACGTCTGTGTGTGTTGTGTGATCACGAGTGTGTGTGTGGGCGTGACGTCTGTGTGTGTTGTGTGATCACGAGCGTGTGTGTGGGCACGACGTCTGTGTGTGTTGTGTGATCACGAGGGTGTGTGTGGGCACGACGTCTGTGTGTGTTGTGTGATCACGAGTGTGTGTGTGGGCGTGACGTCTGTGTGTGTTGTGTGATCACGAGCGTGTGTGTGGGTACGACGTCTGTGTGTGTTGTGTGATCACGAGCGTGTGTGTGGGTACGACGTCTGTGTGTGTGTGGGCACGACGTCTGTGTGTGTTGTGTGATCACGAGCGTGTGTGTGGGTACGTCTGTGTGTGTTGTGTGATCACGAGCGTGTGTGTGGGCACGACGTCTGTGTGTGTTGTGTGATCATGAGTCTGTGTGTGTTGTGTGATCACGAGCGTGTGTGTGGGCACGACGTCTGTGTGTGTTGTGTGATCACGAGCGTGTGTGTGGGCGACGTCTGTGTGTGTTGTGTGAGGTGTGTGAGTCCCTGTCTGCAGCGAGGAGCTCCGCGGGCCTCACTGCCCACTCACCCAGGGAGACCAGGTTGCGGTAGTTCTCCAGCGTCACCTCCTGGTACAGACGTCTCTGTTCAGGGCTCAGCTGCTGCCACTCGTCCCGGGTGAAGTTCACAGCGATGTCCTCGAAGGTCAGCCCTCCTGGTGGCAGATTCCCCTCCTGCATAAGGACGCCACGGGGCCTCGCGGCCTGGGACCCAGGACACAGAAGGGTCTCCATCAGGCCAGGGCGGGGCTGTGAGCCCGGAGAAGCCATCAGGCCAGGAGGCCAGGTCTCCCGCCCTCCTGCCGCCTGCCCCTCCCAGGCACCCCGCCACCTCCCGCCCGCTTCCTGTTCCCATCAGCATGTCATGGCCCTGCCTCCTTGCAAAGCCGGTCCTTCAGCGTGGCCCAGGAAGGTCCTTGCTCAGGTCGGGACGGCCATCGTAAGTGACAAAGGCTCACCCCCCCATACCAACCGCAGCCTTCACCTCCACATGGGGGCCCCGCTCTGACCCCCGAGCCTGCCCCTGGAAGCCCAGCCCTGTCCTGCCTCTCTCCTGAGGGGCGGGCGGCCCTCCTTTCTCAGCTTCTCTGCCTGGTCTCTGTCTTTCATTTCTCTCCCGCCCACCTCCGTTCCTCGCTTTCCTTTCACACTGTCCCCCTGGCGCAGCCTCCACGGTGGCACTGAGTGTCAGCGGGCTTCGCCAAGGTCAGATCCCAACACCGGCCTCCACTTGCTTCCTCTCCCGCCTGGGTGCCTGGGACTCGCTGCAGTCCCCAGCTCTGCTTTTGAGTGTCCCCAGGAGGTGCAGGGAACTCGCTTCAGATGCCAAGACACAGCCGGGGGCCAGCAGCTGCAGGCTGGACGAGGACACCTCACATCTGGCCTTCAGCAAAGGGCCAGTCTGGCCGGGCAGGCGGTGGCCAGAGGTGTGGAGTTTTGGTAGGAAGGAGTCAAGCGGGAGAAGGGCCAGGCGCCAGAGGAAGCAGCCCAGGTGCTGGGAGGGTCGGTGCTGACCTGGGGGAGCGAGGTGCTGACCAGACGGCCGGGTTGACCAGGACTCACCTGGGACGCACTCATGTCCTGGCCTCTTCAGGCTGAGACCGTCTGGGGAAGGAGGTGCTGAGGGAGACACCAAGCAGCCACTGAACACAGGGTCACTCTGGGCTCCTGCAGACAGCGCCCAGGGCCAGCGCCTTCCTCCGCACCATGCTCAAGAGCATGTGCAGAGAGGCCCAGGGCGCCCCAGCATTTCCGCCTTTCTGCCCCCAGGACCCATCTGCAGAGGCGACCTCACTGTCATGGTCACCCATGTCCCTGGGGGCTGTGCCCAGCCGTTCCCAGACCTCTGCAGAGTTATGACCCATTCTACTTCTAGTCATTGGCCTTGAAGAAAATAATGATGAAAACGGAAGAAAAGATTCAAAGGTAAGGCCTTTCCCCCGGGAGCTGGCATGTCTTCCTGTTCCAGTCTGACCACACGTCACGCCCATCAGGAAGCCCCACGGAGAGGTTACCCAAGGAGATCAGGGCCAGGGCAGAAGCAAGACCAGCCGCAGTCAGGGCGGACCGTGCGGCCTGCCTGTGCGGGAGACGGTTCTCCAAGGCACAGATCTCTCTCAGCACTAACCCGGCCCCGGGGATTCCCGTCTGCTGGTAAAGGTGCCAACATGGAGGGACAGAGCCACCGGCTCGCAGACCCACCCCCAGACCTGCACCCACAGAGGCCACGTCCAGAGACTCCGTGAGTGTGCCTGGGAGGGGGCGCAGACCCCAGTGACCTCCAGCCGTTCTGGACCGCCTTCCACCTGGGCCCCCAGGAGCTGAGGCCACACCCAGGGAGCAGAGGCTCAGGGCCTCCACTGCACACAGGAGGCCAGGTCCAGCGGCAGGAAGCGGACAGCAAGGCTGGGGAGAACAGAAGCCACCTGGCCTGCCTCGGGAGCTGCAAGGCTCAGGGGGTTGGGTCTCGTCTCTGGAGGGTGAGGGCAGTGTGGCCGAGGGACCTGAGGCTGGCTCTGCAGGGGTGTGGCAGAAAGGGGTGGGGTCCCTGAGGCCCAGGGGGTGAGGCCAGGGCCTCCTGCTCACCAGGGAGACCTGCATTTTACCTAGAGGCCGGGGAGAGGGAAACCGGGCATTTCCTGGAGGAATGAAAGAACTGGTCGCTCGAATCTCTCCTAGGTGTCACTTACTAACAGGTTCACTGCATTTTCATTCATTCATGTATTTTAATAGAAAAAAAATAAAGAAAAAGAATCTATAATTGAGGATACGGAAGGAAGGTGTTTTCAATTGGTGTGAACAAGGACTGCTCAACTCTGGGGCCACCAGGATTTTGGATGGGGCTATTCTGTAGTGAGGGACTGTCTTGTCCACTGTAGAATGTTGAGCAGTGACCCTGCCCTACACCCCTACATGCCACCAGCGTAGAAACCACTTGTCACCACAGAGATGTCTCTAGAAAATGCAGATGCCCCCTAGGGAGCACCATGGAAGATCGCGAGTTCAAAGCCAGCCTCAGCAAAAGTGAGGGACTAAGCAACTCAGTGAGACCCTGTCTCTAAATAAAACACAAAACAGGGCTGGGGATGGGGCTCAGTGGTCGAGTGCCCCTGAGTTCAATCCCTGGAACTCCCCAGGCTCCCGTTAAAAAAAAAAAAAAAAAGGTTGAGGGTGTGATTCAATGGTGAGACACCCCTGGGTTGAATTCCAGTGCAAAGAATCAGTGATCTAACCCCTTCTGCCACATTTTGTCCCGTGGTCCCAGAGGTGGATCACCTGTCATCCCAGCAACTTGGGAGGCTGAGGCCGGAGGATCACAAGTTCAAGTTCAATTTCAGCAACTTAGCAAGACCCTGTCCCCAAATAAACATACTGAAAGGGCTAAGGGCGCAGCTAGGTGATAGAGCACCCTGCATTCAACCCCCAGCACCCAAACAAACGAGACCCCCAAACATGAGTAGAGCACGTAATACTCAACATGATTGCGTAAGAAAAGGATTATAGATATTAGTGTAAGATATAAGCTCTAGATGATTTCCAACGGACTTTAGTGCAGCTCTGTCAATTTCATCAAAATATTTCCAGAATTGAAAACTCGGGACGGAGTGGGTTCATGTCCATCTCAGGGGACTGAGGAAGAGCACTCGTGCAATGGGACCTTCCCGGGCAGACCACCTGAGAAGGGTCTCGGGGCAGAGCCTCTGGATGCTGGAAGGGCCAGGGCGGGAGCTGCCAACAGGGTCTGGGGCCTCAAGCAGGAAAAGGGGCTCCAAGGGGGTCAAAGCCCGGGACCCCGGCCGGCTGGGCTGCACTAGACGCATCTCTGTCTGGATTCAGATTCAAACTCCACTTCTTTGTTCTTTGGTATCAGGGATTGAACCCAGGGACACTTGACACCGAGCCACATTCCCAGCCCTATTTTGTATTTTATTTGGAGTCTCACTGAGCTGCTCAGCACCTCGCTTTTGCTGAGGCTGGCTTTGAACTCAGGATCCTCCTGCCTCAGCCTCCCCAGCTGATGGGATGACAGGTGTGTGCCACTGCACCTGGCTCCTTTGCTTATTAATTGGGTGACCTGGGGCAAGCTTCTCGACCTTTCTGGGCCTGGTTTCCTCTTCTAATAAAATGCAGCAATGCATTAAAATTTCATGGAATGAGCCAGGCACAGTGGCCATGCCTGTGATCCCAGTGACTTGAGAGGCTGAGTCAGGAGGATGGCAAGTTTAAGGCCAGTCTTGGCAATTTAGTGAGACCCTGTCTCAAAATAAAAAAGGCTGGAAATGTAGCTCAGGGGTAGAGCACCCCTGGGTTCAATCCCTAGTTCCCCAGTCCCCCCAGGCCAAAAAAAAAAAAAAACCCCACAAAAACAAGACAAAACGAGATAGCAACAAAAGAAAGCCCTTCAGTTAAGTCCCAGTGTCCTAAACCCAGCTACATCAAGGAAAAATTCCTCCCTGCAAACCTCACGGTGCACAGCATGGCCATCTGGTGCGCTTTTATGAATTTTATTCTGAGATGGCGTCTTGCTAAGTGGCCCAGGCTGGCCCCCAACTCCTGGGCTCCTGCCTTAGCCTCCCGAGTTGGGGACTGCCAGCATGGCCACATCGTCCCTTCCTTTCTGTCTGAGTGGCTTCTTGGAGAGGGGACACATTAGGAACTCTAGCAGCTGCTGTCCAGCCTGGATGCCTCCTCTGGGCACTCCATCCCCAACAGGGCCAGCTCCCGGCTCCCCCAAAGGTGATTTCTCTTATTCTAAATGCACACACCTTCCCCCTGACAGCAGCGCAATCTGGAATCATTAAAGAGACCATTACACAGCAGAGCCCCTGCACTGGTGACTGCCTCCGCATGTCACAGTAACTCACGGCCACGGAGGCAGACTCTGCAGCCGAGGCCGAAAGGCAAAACGCAGGGTCAGCGCTGGGCACTGCTCCCCATGGGGGTGGCCAGCCGGGGTTAATGCCCCAGTCACCGCACCGGGACGGAGGTGCAGGGAGAAGCAGCCAAAGAAAACGGAACAGCTCTCAAAAGGCTCCGAAACGGCGGGAAGACCCAGGAAGACCTGCTCCCTGGGGCCAGCCCTGGAGGCCTGCCCCTACGCCCCACCCGGAGGGCGGAGGGCGCCAGGGACTCCTCCCCAGGATCCCCCGTGGGTCAGTGCTGACACCTAAGAAAGGCTTTAGAGCCAGGCGTGGCCACCACACCTGTCATCCCAGTGACTCAGGAGGCTGAGGCAGGAGGATCACAAGTTCAAGGCCAGCCTCAGCAACTTGGCCCCTGTCTCTAAATAAAAATAAAAAGGGTTGGGGGTGTGGCTCAGTGGTAGAGCACCCCTGGGTTCAATCCCTGATACCAATAAATTCATTTTTAAAAGAAGTAGAAATAAGTAAAAAATTTAAAAATCAACGGACATATCTAATCTCCAGAAATCTAAAAACGAAACTGTTAAGAGCAACCTTGGGTCATGGAAATCAATGACCTTAAAAACACAATTCGAAAATCAAACAAAAATCAGAAACAAAGAACAAACAGAAAACAGAACACATAAAAATACCTTTAAAAACATTTTTTTGTGTGTGTGCTGGGGTTGAACGTTGGGGTGCTCTTACCACCAGCTGCATCCCACCCCTTGGTCCGTTGTATTTTGACCCAGGGTCTCCTTAAGTCGCTGGGGCTGGTCTTAAACTGGCGATCCTCCCTTCCCAGCCTCCCGAGCCTCCGGCGTCAGTCATTCCGGGCATTCCCGGCCACGCCCAGCTAGGAAGGCCGTCGGGTGCCGGCCCGCCCGCCGCGTCCCCGGGGAACACCGGGGGGTCACACACAGAACAGACCAGGAACCCAGAAGGTGGATCAGAAAACTGAGGCTCTCACCTGGGAAGGCCCAGCGGAGGCCACAGGCCGGCAGACGTGGGCCGCAGGACGGTCCAGGCTCCGAGGGAGAGTCTCCTGCAAGACCGAGGGACAGAGTGAGCCGGGCCTGGGGGGGACCGGCTGCGGTGGGAGGAGAGGCCCAGCGGAACCGCGGAGGCCGAGCGGAGGCCCAGCTGCTCCTCTGAAGGGAGCCCGGCAAAGACCGGGGGCGCGCGGGAGCAGAGACCCCGCGGGGGCCCAAGTCTGGACCGCAGCCGGCGGCGGGCACCGAGCACGGAGCCCGGGTGGGCAGCCCGAGTGGGACCGGAAGGCGGCTCCTGGCCAAGCGCAGATTTGCAGGCTCGGGGTGCAGGCCTGGGACCCCCCACCCCCGTGACCGGAGGCTAGGGAGGGAGGACTGCAGTCGAGGCCATCCCGGGCAGCCGGGCCGGACCCAGTAGCGAAGAGAAAAGAAGCCGCACCTTGGCGCACGCGGCTGGGGAGGCTGAGACCGGAGGATCTTGAGCTCAAAGCCAGCCTCAGCAATTCAGCGAGGCCCTGAGCAACTCAGGGAGACCCTGTCTCTAAAGGAAGTTCAAAATGGGGCTGGGGACTGGCCCTGCGGCCGAGCGCCCCTGGGGTCAATCTCAAACCACAAAACGGACCACCTGGCCGGACGGCGGGGGCTCTCCGGAAGGCGGGCCCAGGGCTGGGGAAGCAGTGCAGCCTCCCCGGAGGCTGGAAATGAAGTGAGTGCGCCCACCGAGCGCCCGACCCTCCAGACCAGCGCCATCAGACCCTCCCCCTGCGTCCCACCCGGATCCCGGCCCCGGCCCCGCCCGATCCCGTCAGCCCCTCCCGCCCCACTTCTTCCCTCAATTTCCCCAAACAAAACTCCCCCCAGAGTTCCGGTTTCTTGAGCCTGGGGGGGCTCTGCCGCGGGCTACCATCCCAGTCCTTTCTACTTACTTGGAGACTGGGTCGGGCGGCTAAATGGCCCAGGCTGGCCCCAAACTCCATCCTCCGGCCTCAGCCTCCCCGGGGGCTGGGATGAGAGGCCCGCCCCAGCGCACCTGGCTCGGAGCTGTGATGGCTCTTGAAATCCCTCCCACCTAGTTCCCTTGGGCATTTAAACCATCCCGGGCGCTGAGGGCGGGGGTGTGGCTCGGGGGTGGAGCCCCGTGAGGCCCGGTTCGGCGGCCTCTGTTGACCTGTGGTCCCTGCCGCTGGGAGGCCGAGTCCCCGGGGTCACCAGCTCCGAGCCACCCCGGGCAACTTAGAGAGGCCTGTTTAAACAAGTCCTAACACTGGTTAATAAATGAGATACAAAGTCCTGGGGTCCTCGGCACCTGGGAAGAAAGCCGGGAAGCAAAGGTCTTCAACTCAAGTAGCCAGCGCTCAGGGTCTTGGCTCAGGCTGCTTGGGTTGGTGCCAGGGAACCTCCCACCAAAGGTGCTTCAGCCTAAGAAACTTAAAGAGAAAAGTGGAAATAGTAACGGAGAAAACCAGGATCTATCCAGATGATGGGAAATCCACTGAAATTAAGTTCAGGCAAAGTGGAAAAACTCACAAGATATCGTATTTTCTAACCTCATCGACATTAATTTTTAACGTAAAAAAATCAGAAAACCAGATGGAGATGGTGGTTCAGGTCTCTGATCTCAGGACCACCAGGTTGAGACTAGCCTCAGCAATTTAGCACAACCCTGTCTCAAAATAAGAAGATGCAGTGTGGCTCAGTGGTCCAGCACCGCTGGACTCAATCCCAGGAGAGAAAGAGAGAGAGAGAGAGAGAGAGAGAGAGAGAGAGAGAGAGAGAGAGGGGGCTGGGACTCAGTGGCAGAGCCCTGGCCTGGCATGTGTAAGGCACCAGGTCCTGTCCCCAGCACCACATAAAAATGACCAAATAAAATAAAGGACAGTTGTCCATCGACAGCAACAAAAATATCAAGTAAGAAATTCCGTGCTGTCGAAAGCAGTCTACAGGTAGATTAGATTCAGCCCGGACTCTGCTCCACTGTGCATCTGATTGCTTGTCACAAGGGCTTTGAACCATTGAGCCACGTCCCCAGCCTTTCTTATTTCTTCTTTTGAGACAGAGTCTCTAGGTTGCTACTGAGAGTCTTGCTAAATTGCCCAGGCGGCCTTGAACCTGGGATCCTCCTGCCTCAGCCTCTCAAGTCCCAGGGGAGATAGGAGAGGACCACCTGCTCAGGTAGAACATTCCACTTGTTTTGGGGGGACCAGGGATTGAAGGCCCAACCACTGAGCGACACCCCATCCATTTTAGTTTTTGAGTCCAGCTCTCACTACCTTGGTGAGGCAGCACACCAGCTGGCACTCCACTTGCCACACCCTCCTAAGATGCGGAATCACAGGCACAGCCTGCCCACCCAGCGCACATGCGGCACTTGCAAGACCTTGTGGCAGAGTGGCTGCAGCCTTGAAGACCCACTTGTCCTGTCACACATTCCCAAGCCTGGGGGACAATCAGGGGCTCTCAAGCCATAGGGTCTCCCCTTGTCCACATACCGTCCTACAGATTCTGAGGCTTCACGGCCAGTGAGGTGGACATTACCTTCTGTGTCCAGACTGCAGCTGTCCCAAGATTCATAGCCCAACTTCCTTTTGAGCCAATACAAAGCCTGTATATACCTCACCTCACAGCAGTTCTGACATGAACACCTTACACCTCACCTCAGAGCAGTTCTAACATGAACACCTTACACCTGACCTCAGAGCAGTTCTAACATGAACACCTTACACCTCACCTAAGAGCAGTTCTAACATGAACACCTTACACCTGACCTCAGAGCAGTTCACACATGAACACCTTACACCTCACCTCAGAGCAGTTCTAACATGAACACCTTACACCTGACCTCAGAGCAGTTCTAACATGAACACCTTACACCTCACCTAAGAGCAGTTCTAACATGAACACCTTACACCTGACCTCAGAGCAGTTCACACATGAACACCTTACACCTCACCTCAGAGCAGTTCTAACATGAACACCTTACACCTCACCTCAGAGCAGTTCACACATGAACACCTTACACCTCACCTCAGAGCAGTTCACACATGATCACCTTACACCTCACCTCACAGCAGTTCTGACATGAACACCTTACACCTCACCTCAGAGCAGTTCACACATGATCACCTTACACCTGACCTCAGAGCAGTTCACACATGATCACCTTACACCTCACCTCAGAGCAGTTCACACATGATCACCTTACACCTGACCTCAGAGCAGTTCACACATGATCACCTTACACCTCACCTCAGAGCAGTTCACACATGATCACCTTACACCTCACCTCAGAGCAGTTCTGACATGAACACCTTACACCTCACCTCAGAGCAGTTCACACATGATCACCTTACACCTCACCTCACAGCAGTTCTGACATGAACACCTTACACCTCACCTCAGAGCAGTTCTAACATGAACACCTTACACCTGACCTCAGAGCAGTTCACACATGATCACCTTACACCTGACCTCAGAGCAGTTCTAACATGAACACCTTACACCTCACCTCAGAGCAGTTCACACATGATCACCTTACACCTCACATCAGAGCAGTTCTGACATGAACACCTTACACCTCACCTCAGAGCAGTTCTGACATGAACACCTTACACCTCACCTCAGAGCAGTTCTAACATGAACACCTTACACCTCACCTCAGAGCAGTTCACACATGATCACATTACACCTCACCTCAGAGCAGTTCTGATGCAAACATTTTACACCTCACCTCAGATCAGATGAGACATGAACACCTTACACCTCACCCCAGAACAGTTCTGACATGAACATGTTACACCTTACCTCAGATGAGTTCTGACATGAACAAATTACACCTCACCCAAGAGCAGTTCTAACAGGAACATCTTACACCTCACCCCAGAGCAATTCTTACATGAATATATTACACGTCTCCCCAGAGCAGTTCTGACATGAACACCTTACACCTCATACCAGAGCAGTTCAGACATGAATACTTTACTCCTCACACCAGAGAAGTTCTGACATGAACACCTTACACCTCACCCTAGAGCACTTCTGACATGAATATATTACACCTCACCCCAGAGCAGTTCTAGCATGAACACCTTACACCTCACCCCAGTGCAATTCTGACATGAATATATTACACCTCACCCCAGAGCAGTTCTAGCATGAACACCTGACACCTCACCCCAGAGCAGTTCTGACATGAACACCTTACATCTCACCCCAGAGCAGTTGTGACATGAAGAGCTTACACCTCACCCCAGAGTTTTTCTGACATGAACACCTTACACCTCACCCCAGAGCAGTTCTGACATGAACACCTTACACCTCATCCAAGAGCAGTTCTAACAGGAACACCTTACACCTCATCCAAGAGCAGTTCTAACAGGAACACCTTACACCTCACCCCATAACAATTCTAACATGAAAACCTTACACCTCACCTCTGAGCAGATATGACATGAACACCTTACACCGCACGCAAGAGCAATTCTGACATGAATACATTTCACCTCACCCCAGAGCAGTTCTGGCATGAACACCTGACACCTCATTTCAGAGCAATTCTTACATGAACACCTTACATCTCACCCCAGAGCAGTTCGGACATGAACACCTTACACCTCACCCCAGAGAATTTCTAACATGAACACCTTACACCTCACCACAGAGCAGTTCTGACATGAACACCTTACAACTCACCCCAGAGCAGTTCTGACATGAACACCTTACTCCTCACCCAGAGCAATTATTACATGAATATATTACAACTAACCACAGAGCAGTTGTGGCATGAACACCTGACACCATACCCCAGAGCAGTTCTGACATGAACACCTTACACCTCATTTCAGAGCAGTTCTGATATGAACACATTACATCTCACCCGAGAGCAGTTTTGTCATGAAGACTTTACACCTCACCTCAGAGAATTTCTAAAATGAATACCTTACACCTCACCCCAGAGCAGTTCTGAAATTAGTACATTACACCTCACCCGAGAGTATTTCTCAGATGAACACTTTACACCTCTCCTTAGAGCAGCTCTTATATTAATACATTATACCTCACCTCAGAGCAGTTCTCACATGAACACCTTACACCTCACCACAGAGCAGTTCTTCAATGAACACCTTACACCTCACCCCAGAGCAGTTCTAACAAGAACATCTTACACCTCACGCCACAGCAATTCTGACATCAACACCTTACACCGCACCTCAGAGCAGTTCTGACATGAACACCTTACACCTCACCTCAGTGCAGTTCTGACATGAAAAACTTACACCTCACCTAAGAGCAGTTCTGACATGAACACTTTATATCTCACCTCAGAGCAGTTCTGACATGAACAACTTACACCTCACCTCAGGGCAGATTAGACGTGAACACCTTACACCTCACATAAGAGCAGTTATAACAGGAACACCTTACACCTCACCCCAGAGCAATTCTAACATGAACAACTTACACCTCACCTCAGAGCAGATCTGACAAGAACATATTACATGTCACCTCAGAGAGTTCTCACATGAACACCTTGTACCTCAACCCAGAGCAGTTGTGACATGAACAATTTACATCTCACCCCAGAGGAGTTCTGACATGAACACCTTCCACCTCACCCCTGAGCATTTCTGACATGAACACCTTACATCTCTCCCCAGAGCCGTTCTGACATGAACACCTTACACCTCACATAAGATCAGTTCTGATATGAATACCTTACACCTAACCCCAGAGCAGTTCTGACATGAACACCTTACACCTCATTTCAGAGCAGTTCTGACATGAACACATTACATCTCAACTCAGAACTGTTCTGTCATGAACACTTTACACCTCACCTCAGAGAGTTTCTAACATTAAAACCTTACACCTCACCCCAGAGCAGTTCTCACATGAACACCTTATTCCTCTCCGCAGAGCAGTTCTGACATGAACACCTTATACCTCACCTCAGAGCAGTTCTGACATTAACACCTTACACCTCACCCTAGAGCACTTCTGACATGAAAACCTTACTCCTCACCTTAGAGAAGTCCTGACATTAATATATTACACCTCACCCCAGAGCAGTTCTCTCATGAACACCTTACACCTCACCCCAGAGCAGTTCTGACATGAATACCTTAAACCTCACCTCAGAGCGGTTCTAACATGAAAACCTTACCCCTCACCTCAGAGCGGTTCTAACATGAACACTTTATACCTCACCCCAGAGCTGTTCTGATATGAAAAAAGTACACCTCACCTCATAGCAGTTCTGACATGAACACCTTACTCCTCACAATAGGGAATTTCTAACATGAACTCCTTACACGTCACCCCAGAGGAGTCCTGACATGATCACCTTACACCTCACCCTAGAGCTGTTCTGACATGATCACCTTACACCTCACCACAGAGAAGGTCTGACATGATCACCTTACACCTCAACCCAGAGCAGTTTTAACATGAACACGTTACACCTCACCTCAGAACAGTTTTCACATGAACACCTTACACATCACCTCAAAGAAGATCTGACACAAACATTTTACACATCACCTCACATCAGATGTGACATGAATACCTTGCATCACACCCTGGAGCAATTCTGACATGATCACTTTACATTTCACCTCAGAGCAGTTGTGACATGAACACCCTACACCTCACCCGAGAACAGTTCTGACATGAACACCTTACACCTCACCTCAGATAAGTTCTGACATGAACAACTTACACCTCACCCAAGAGCAATTCTAATAGGAACACCTTACACCTCACAGCAGAGCAGTTCTAACATGAAAACCTTACACATCACCTCAGAGCAGATCCAACATGAACACCTTACAGGACACCTCAGAGCAGTTATAACATGAACACCTTAGACCTCAAACCAGAGCAGTTCGGACATGAATACCTCACAGCTCACACCAAAGCAGTTCTGACATGAACACCTTACACTTCACCCCATAGCAGTTCTGACATGAACAACTTACACCTCACCCCAGAGCAATTCTGACATGAATATATTACACCTCACCCCAGATCAGTTCTGGCATGAACACCTGACACCTCACCCCAGAGCAGTTCTGACATGAACACCTTACACCTCATTTCAGAGCAGTTCTGACATTAATACACTACACTTCACCCCATAGCAGTTCTGACGTAAACACCTTACACCTCACCCCAGAGAATTTCTAACATCAACACCTTATACCTCACCCCAGAGCAGTTCTGACATGAACACTTTACACCCCACCTTAGAGCATTTCTGACATTAATACACTACAACTCACTCCAGAGCAGTTCTCACATGAACACATTAAACCTCACGTCAGAGTAGATTTGACATGAACACCTTATACCTCACCTCAGAGCACATTTGACATGAACACCTTACACCTCACACAAGAGAAGTTCTAACAGGCACACCTTACACCTCACCCCAGAGCAATTCTAACATGAACACCATACACCTCACCTCAGAGTAGATCTGACATGGACACCTTACACATCACCTCGGAGCAGTTCTAACATGAACACCTTGGACCACAACCCAGAGCAGTTCTGATATGAACACCTTACACCTCACCCCAGAGCAGTTCTGATATGAACACATTACACCTCACTTCAGAGCAGTTCTAACATGAACACTTGACACTTCACCTCAGAGCAGTTCTGACATGAAACCCTTACACTTCACCTCAGTGCTGATCTGACAAAAACATCTTACACCTCACCTCAGAGCAGTTCTGATGTGAACACATTACACTTATCCTCAGAGCAGTTCGGACGTGAACACCTTACACTTCACCTCAGTGCTGATCTGACACAAACACCTTACACCTCACTTCAGAGCAGATCTGACCCAAACACCTTACACCTCACCTCAGAGCAGTTTAGACATGAACACCTTACACCTCACCTCAGTGCAGTTGTGACATGAACATCTTACACCTCACCTCAGTGTCGATCTGACACAAACACCGTACACCTCATCTCAGACCAGGTCTAACATGAGCACCTTACACCTAACGTCAGAGAAAAAATGACACAAACACCTTACACCTCACCTCAGAGCAGTTCTGACGTGAACACCTTACAGCTCACCTCAGGGCAGTTCTCACATGAAAACCTTTCACCTCACCTCAGAGCATGTCTCACATGAACACCTTATACCTCACCGCAGAGCAGTTCTGATGTGAAAACCTTACACCTCACCTCATAGCAGTTCTAACATGAACACCTTACACCTCACCTCAGTGCAGATATGACACATAAAACTTACACCTCAAACAGAGCAGTTCTAACATGAACAATTTACACCTCACCTCAGAGCAGTTCTAACATGATCACCTTACACCTCACCTCAGTGCAGTTCTGATGTGAACACCTTAAACCTCACATCAATCAATTCTGACATGAACACCTTACACCACGCCTCAGAGCAGTTCTCACATGAACACCTTACACCTCACCTCAGTGCAGATCTGAGACAAACACCTTACACCTCACTTCAGAGCACTACTAACATGAACACCTTACACCTCACCTCAGAGCAGATCTGACACAAACACCTTACACCTCACCTCAGAGCAGTTCTGACATGAACACCTTACACCTCACCTCAGAGCAGTTCTGACGTGAACACCTTACTCCTCACCTCAGTGCAGTTCTGACGTGAACACCTTACACCTCACATCAATCAGTTCTGACATGAACACCTTACACCTCACCTCAGAGCAGTTCTGACGTGAACACCTTACACCTCACCCCAGAGCAGTTTAGACGTGAACTCCTTACACTTCACCTCAGAGCAGTTCTGAAGTGAACACCTTACACTTCACCTCAGTGCAGATCTGACACAAACACCTTACACCTCACCTCAGAGCAGTTCTGACATGAACACCTTACACCTCACCTCAGAGCAGTTCTGACATGAACACCTTACACCTCACCTCAGTGCAGTTCTGACGTGAACATCTTACACCTCACTCAGAGCAGTTCTAACATGAACACCTTACACCTCACCTCAGATCATATCTCATATGAACATCTTACACATCACCCCAGAGCACGTCTGAGGTGAACACCTTATGCCTCACCACAGAGCAGTTCAGACATGATCACCTTACACCTCACCCCAGTGCAGTTATGACATGAACACCTTACACCTCACCTCAGAGTAGTTCTAATATAAACACCTTACACCTCACCTCAGAGCAGTTCAGACATGAACACCTGACAACTCACCTCAGAGCATTCTCACAAGAACACCTTACACCTCACCTCAGAGCAGTTCTGATGTGAACACCTTACACCTCACCTCAGAGCAGTTCTGACTTGAAAACCTTACACGTCACCTCAGAGCAGTTCTGACGTTAACACCTTACACCTCACCTCAGAGCAGTTCTGATGTGAACACCTTACACCTCACCTCAGAGCAGTTCTGACTTGAAAACCTTACACGTCACCTCAGAGCAGTTCTGGTGTTAACACATTACACCTCACCTCAGAGCAGTTCTGATGTGAACACCTTACACCTCACCTCAGAGCATTCTCAATAAACACCTTACGCCTCACCTCAGAGCAGATCTGACACAAACACCTTCCACCTCACCTCAGTGCATTTCTGACATGAACACCTTACACCTCACCTCAGAGCAGTTCTAAGAGGAACACCTTACACCTCACCTCAGTGCAGATCTCACACAAACACCTTACACTTCACTTCAGAGCAGTTCTGACTTGAACACCTTATACCTCACCTCAGAGCAGTTCTAACATGAACACATTACACCTCAATTCACAGCAGTTCTAACATGAACACCTTACACCTTACCTCAGAGCAGATCTGACACAAACACCTAACACCTCACCTCACAGCAGTTCTGACTGGAACACTTTACACCTCACCTCAGAGCAGTTCTCACTTCAACACCTTACACCTCACGTCAGAGCATTTCTCAGATGAACACCTTCCACTTTACCCCAGAGCAGTTCTGACGTGAACACCTTACACCTCAGGTCAGAGCAGTTCTGTCGTGAACAACTTACACCTCACCTCAGAGCAGTTCTGACGTGAGTACCTCATACCTCACCTCAGAGCAGTTCTGACATGAAACCCTTACACTTCACCTCAGTGCTGATCTGACAAAAACACCTTACACCTCACCTCAGAGCAGTTCTGATGTGAACACATTACACATATCCTCAGAGCAGTTCGGACGTGAACACCTTACACTTCACCTCAGTGCTGATCTGACACAAACACCTTACACCTCACTTCAGAGCAGATCTGACCCAAACACCTTACACATCACCTCAGAGCAGTTCAGACATGAACACCTTACACCTCACCTCAGTGCAGTTGTGACATCAACATCTTACACCTCACTCGAGGCAGTTCTCACATGAACACCTTACACCTCACCTCAGATCATTTCTGATATGAATATCTTACACATCACCCCAGAGCACTTCTGAGGTGAACACTTTATACCTCACCTCAGAGTAGTTCTAATATGAACAACTTACACCTCACCTCAGAGCACTTCAGACATGATCTCCTTACACCTCACCCCAGAGCATACTGACACAAACACCTTACACGTGATCACAGAGCAGTTCATACGTGAACACCTTACACTCACTTCAGAGCAGATCTGACTCAAAGACCTTATACCTCACCTCAGAGCAGTTCTGACATGAAAACCTTACACCTCACCTCAGAGCAGTTCTAGCATGAACACGTTACACCTCACCTCAGTGCAGATCTGACACAAACAACTTACACCTCACCTCAGAGTAGTTCTGACGTGAACACCTTACACCTCACCTCAGAGCAGTTCCGACATGAACACCATACACCTCACATCAGAGCAGTTCTGACAAACACCTTACACCTCACCTCAGAGTAGTTCTGACGTGAACACCTTACACCTCACCTCAGAGCAGGTCTGACAAACACCTTACACCTCACTTCAGAGCAGTTCAGACATGAACACCTTACACCTCACCTCAGAACAGTTCTAACATGAACACCTTACACCTCACCTCAGTGCAGATCTGACACAAACACTTTACACCTCACCTTAGAGCACTTCTGACGTGAAGACCTTACACCTCACCTCAGAGCATTTCTGTCATGAACACCTTACACCTCACCTCAGAGCAGTTCAGACGTAAACACGTTACACCTCACCTCAGAGCAGTTGTAACATGAACACCTTACACCTCACCTCAGTGCAGATCTGACACAACCACCATACACCTCACCTCAGAGCAGTTCTGACGTGAACACCTTACACCTCACTTCAGAGCAGATAAGACCCAAATTATTTACACCTCATCTCAGAGCAGTTCTGACGTGAACACCTTAAACCTCACCTCAGAGCAGTTCTGACTTGAACACTTTACCCCTCACCTCAGAGCAGTTCTGACATGAACACCTTACACCTCACCTCAGAGCATTTCTGACGTGAACACCTTACACCTCCCCTCATAACAGTTCTGACGTGAACATCTTACACCTCACCTCAGTGTAGTTCAACATGAACACCTTACACCTCACCTCAGTGCAGATCTAACACAAACACCTTACACCTCACCTCAGAGCAGTTCTGACGTGTACACCTTACACCTCACCTCAGAGTAGTTCTAATATAAACACCTTACACTTCACCTCAGATCAGTTAGACATGTTCAACTTGCACCTCACCCCAGAGCATATCTGACACAAACACCTTACACCTCATCTCAGAGCAGTTCATACGTGAACACCGTACACCACACTTCAGAGCAGTTCTGACGTGAACACCTTACACCTCACCTCAGAGCAGTTCTGACGTGAACACCTTATACCTCACCTCACAGCAGTTCTCACTGGAACATCTTATACCTCACCTCAGAGCAGTTCTGACGTTAACACCTTACACATCACCTCAGTGCGTTCTGACATGAACACCTTACACCTCTCCTCAGAATAGTTCTAACATGAATACTTTACACCTCACCCCTGAGTAGTTCTGATGTGAACATCTTACACCTCACCTCAGAGCAGTTCTAACATGAACACCTTACACCTTACCTCAGAGTAGAAGTGACACAAACACCTTACACCTCACTTCAGAGGAGTTCTGATGTGAACACCTTACACCTAAACTCAGAGCAGTTGTGATGTGAAAACCTTACATCTCAACTCAGAGCAGATCTCAACGAACACCTTACACCACACATCAGAGCATTTCTGACATGAACACCTTACACCTCACCTCAGAGCAGTTCAGACATGATCACCGTGCACCTCACCCAAAGCAGATCTGACAAAAACACCTTACACCTCCCTTCAGAGCAGTTCGACATGAACACTTTACACTTCACCTCAGTGCAGATCTGACACAAACACCTTACACGTCACCTCAGAGCAGTCCTGACATGAACACCTTACACCTCACCTCAGAGTAGTTCTAATATGAACACCTTAAACCTCAACTCAGAGCAGATCTGACATGAACACCTTACACCTCACCTCGCAGCAGTTCTGACGTGAACACCTTACACCTCACTTCAGTGCAGATTGGCAGAAACACCTTACACCTCACCTCAGAGCACTTCTGACTGGAACGCCTTACACCTCACCTCAGAGCAGTCCTTACGTTAAAACCTTACACCTCACCTCAGTGCAGTTCTGACGTGAACACATTACACCTCACCTCAGTGCAGTTCTGATGTGAACACCTTACACCACACATCAGAGCATTTCTGACATGAACACCTTACACCTCACCTCAGTTCAGATCTGGCACAAACACCATACACTTCACTTCAGAGCAGTTCTGACGTGAACACCTTACACATCACCTCAGTGCGTTCTGACGTGAACACCTTACACCTCACCTCAGATCAGTTTTAACTTGAACACCTTACACCTCACCTCAGTGTACATCTGACACAAATACCTTACACCTCATCTCAGAGCAGTTCTAACATCCACACCTTACACCTAACTTAAGAGCAGAACTGACACAAACACCTTACACCTCACCTCAGAGTAGTTCTGACGTGAACACCTTACACCTCACCTCAGAGCAGTTCAGACATGATCACCGTGCACCTCACCCAAAGCAGATCTGACAAAAACACCTTACACCTCCCTTCAGAGCAGTTCGACATGAACACCTTACACTTCACCTCAGTGCAGATCTGACACAAACACCTTACACGTCACCTCAGAGCAGTTCTGACATGAACACCTTACACCTCACCTCAGAGTAGTTCTAATATGAACACCTTACACCTCACCTCAGATCAGTTCTGACATTAACACCTTACATCTCACTTCAGAGCATTTCTAACATGAACACCTTACACCTCACCTCAGAGCAGAAATGACACAAACGCCTTACACCTCACCTCAGAGAAGATCTGACATGGCCACCTTACACATGACTTCAGAGCAGTTCTGACGTGAACACCTTACACCTCACCTCAGAGCAGTTCTAACATGAACACTTTACACCTCACCTCAGAGCAGATCTCACACAAACAACTCACACCTCACCTCAGAGCATTTCTGACGTGAACACATTACACCTCACCTCAGTGCAGTTCTGATGTGAACACCTTACACCTCACCTCAGAGCAGTTATGACATGAACACCTTACATCTCACTTCAGAGCATTTCTAACATGAACTCCTTACACCTCACCTCAGAGCAGAAATGACACAAACGCCTTACACCTCACCTCAGAGAAGATCTGACATGGCCACCTTACACCTCACTTCAGAGCAGTTCTGACGTGAACACCTTACACCTCACCTCAGAGCAGTTCTAACATGAACACCTTACACCTCACCTCAGAGCAGATCTCACTCAAACAACTCACACCTCACCTCAGAGCATTTCTGACGTGAACACATTACACCTCACCTCAGTGCAGTTCTGATGTGAACACCTTACACTTCACCTCAGAGCATTTTTCACATTAACACCTTACACCTCACCTCAGTGCAGATCTGCACAAACACCCTACACCTCACCTCAGAGCAATTCAGACATGAACACCTTACACATCACCTCAGAGCAGTTCCAACATGAATACCTTACACCTCACATCAGAAAAGTTCTGACGTGAACACCTTACACCTCACCTCAGAGAAGATTTAACTTGAACAACTTACACCTCAGCTCAGAGCAGTTCTGACATGAACACCTAACACATCACCTCAGTGCAGATCTGACACAAACACCTTACACCTCACCTCAGAGCAGATCTGACATGAACACCTTACACCACACCTCAGATCAGTTCAGACATGATCACCTTGCACCTCACCCCAGAGCATATCTGACAAAAACACCTTATACCTCATCTCAGATAAGTTCATATGTGAACACCTTACACCTCACTTCAGAGCAGATCTGACCCAAACACCTTACACCTCACCTCAGAGCAGTTCAGACATGAAAACCTTACACATCACCTCAGAGCAGTTCTGACATGAACACCTTACCCCTCACCTCAGAGGAGTTCTGACGTGAACACCTTACACCTCACCTCAGAGCAGTTCTGACATGAACACCTTACACCTCACCTCAGAGCAGTTCGCACATGAACACCTTACACCTCACCTCAGAGCAGTTCTGACGTGAACACCTTACACATCACTTCAATGCAGTTCTGACGTGAACACCTTACACCTCACCTCAGAGCAGTTCAGAGATGAACACCTTTCACTGCACCTCATAGCAGTTCTGACATGAACACCTTACCCCTCACCTCAGAGCAGCTCTGACCTGAACACCTTACACCTCACCTCGGAGCAGTTCTGACGTGAACACCTTACACCTCACTTCAGTGCAGTTCTGACGTGCACACCTTACACCTCACCTCAGATCAGTTCTGACATTAACATCTTACATCTCACCTCAGAGCATTTCTAACATGAACACCTTACACCTCACCTCAGTGCAGATCTGACACAAATGCCTTACACCTCACCTCAGAGCAGTTCTGACTGGAACACCTTATACCTCACCTCAGAACAGTTCTGAGGTTAACACCTTACACCTCACCTCAGTGCAGTTCTGACGTGAACACCTTACACCTCACCACAGAGCATTTCTGAAATGAACACCTTACACCTCACTTCAGTGCAGATCTGACACAAACACCTTGCACCTCACCTCAGAGCAGGTCGGACATGAACACCTTACACATCACCTCAGAGCAGTTCCAACATGAATACCTTACACCTCACATCAGAGAAGATTTAACTTGAACAACTTACACATCACCTCAGAGCAGTTCCAACATGAATACCTTACACCTCACATCAGAGAAGATTTAACTTGAACAACTTACACCTCAGCTCAGAGCAGTTCTGACATGACACCTTACACATCACCTCAGTGCAGATCTGACACAAACACCTTACACCTCACCTCAGAGCAGATCTGACATGAACACCTTACACCACACCTTAGCTCAGTTCAGACAGGATCACCTTGCACCTCACCCCAGAGCATATCTGACAAAAACACCTTATACCTCATCTCAGAGAAGTTCATATGTGAACACCTTACACCTCCCTTCAGAGCAGATCTGACCCAAACACCTTACACCTCACCTCAGAGCAGTTCTGACGTGAACACCTTACACCTCACCTCAGAGCAGTTCTGACGTGAACACCTTACACCTCACCTCAGAGCAGTTCGCACATGAACACCTTACACCTCACCTAAGAGCAGTTCTGACGTTAACACCTTACAACTCACCTCAGTGCAGTTCTGACGTGAACACCTTACACCTTACCTCAGAGCACCTCTGAGGTTAACACCTTACATCTCACATCAGTACAGTTCTGATGTGAACACCTTACACCTGACCTCAGAGCATTTCTGACATGACAACCTTAGAACTCACCCCAGAGCAGTTCTGACATGAACACCTTACACCTGACCTCAGAGCAGTTCTAACATGAACACCTTACACCTTACCTCAGAGGAGACCTTACACAAACACCTTACACCTCACCTCAGTGCAGTTCTGACGTGAACACCTTACAACTCACCTCAGAGCAGATCTAACATGAACACCTTACACCTTACCTCAGAGCAGACCTTACACAAACACCTTACACCTCACCTCAGTGCAGTGCTGATGTGAACTCCTTACACCTCACCTCAGTGCAGTTCTAACATGAACACCTTACACCTCACATCAGAGCATTTCTCACAAGAACACCTTACACTTCACCCCAGAGCAGTTCTGACATGAACACCTTACACCTCACCTCAGAACAGTTCTGAAGTGAACAGCTTACACCTCACCTCAGAGCAGTTGTAACAAAACACCTTACACCTCACCTCAGTGCAGATCTGACACAAACACATTACACGTCACCTCAGACCAGTTCTGACGTGAACACCTTACACTTCACCTCAGAGTAGTTCTAATATGAACAGCATACATCTCACCTTAGAGCAGAACTGACATGAACACCTTACACCTCACCTCAGATCAGTTCAGACATGATCACCTTGGACCTCACCCCAGAGCATATCTGACACAAACGCCTTACACCTCATCTCGGAGCAGTTCTTACGTGATCACCTTACACCTCACTTCAGAGCAAATCTGACCCAAACTACTTACACCTCACCTCAGAGCAGTTCAGACGTGAACACCTTACACGTCAGCTCAGAGCAGTTCTGACATGAACACCTTACACCACACCTCAGAGCAGTTCTCACGTTAACACCTTACACCTCACCTCAGTGCAGTTCTGTCATGAACACCTTACATCTCACCTCTTAGCAGTTCTCACATGAACTCCGTAAACGTCACCCAGAGCATTTCTGACATGACCACCTTACACCTCACCTTATAGCAGTTCTACCATGAACACCTTACACCTCACCTCAGAGCAGTTCTAACATGAACACCTTACACCTCACCTCAGAGCAGATCTGACACAAACACCTTACATCTCACCTCAGAGCAGTTCTTACGTGAACATCTTACACCTCACATCAGAGCAGTTCAGACATAATCACTTTGCACTTCACTCCAGAGCAGATGTGACACAAATCCGTTACACTTCATCTCAGAGCAGTTCATACATGAACACTTTACACCTCACCCCACAACAGATCTGATGAGAACACCTTACACCTCAGCCCAGAGCAGTTCTGACATGAACACCTTAAACCTCACCTCAGAGCAGGTCTGACGTGAACACCTTACACCTCACCTCAGAGCAGTTCTGACGTGAACAATTTACACCTCACCTCAGAGCAGTTCTGACACAAACACCTTACATCTCACCTCAGAGCAGTTCTTACGTGAACATCTTACACCTCACATCAGAGCAGTTCAGACATAATCACTTTGCACTTCACTCCAGAGCAGATGTGACACAAATCCGTTACACTTCATCTCAGAGCAGTTCATACATGAACACTTTACACCTCACCCCACAACAGATCTGATGAGAACACCTTACACCTCAGCCCAGAGCAGTTCTGACATGAACACCTTAAACCTCACCTCAGAGCAGGTCTGACGTGAACACCTTACACCTCACCTCAGAGCAGTTCTGACGTGAACAATTTACACCTCACCTCAGAGCAGTTCTGACACAAACACCTTACTTCTCACCTCAGAAGAGTTGTAACATGAACACCTTACACCTCACCTCAGAGCAGTTCTGAGGTGAACACCTTACACCTCACCGCAGAGCAGTTCTGACATGAACACCTTACACCTCACCTCAGAGCAGTTCTGATGTTAACACCTTACACCTCACCTCAGAGCAGTTCAGACATGAACACCTTACACCTCACCTCAGAGCAGTTCTGACACAAACACCTTACATCTCACCTCAGAGCAGTTCTTACGTGAACATCTTACACCTCACATCAGAGCAGTTCAGACATAATCACTTTGCACTTCACTCCAGAGCAGATGTGACACAAATCCGTTACACTTCATCTCAGAGCAGTTCATACATGAACACTTTACACCTCACCCCACAACAGATCTGATGAGAACACCTTACACCTCAGCCCAGAGCAGTTCTGACATGAACACCTTAAACCTCACCTCAGAGCAGGTCTGACGTGAACACCTTACACCTCACCTCAGAGCAGTTCTGACGTGAACAATTTACACCTCACCTCAGAGCAGTTCTGACACAAACACCTTACTTCTCACCTCAGAAGAGTTGTAACATGAACACCTTACACCTCACCTCAGAGCAGTTCTGAGGTGAACACCTTACACCTCACCGCAGAGCAGTTCTGACATGAACACCTTACACCTCACCTCAGAGCAGTTCTGATGTTAACACCTTACACCTCACCTCAGAGCAGTTCAGACATGAACACCTTACACCCCACCTCAGAGCAGTTCTGACGTCAACATCTTACACATCACGTCAGAGCAGTTCTCACGTGAACACCTTACACTTCACCTCAGAGCAGTTCTGACGTGAACACCTTACAACTCACCTCAGAGCAGTTCTGACGTTAACACCTTACACTTCACCTAAGTGCAGTTCTGACGTGAACACCTTACACCTCACCTCAGAGCAGTTCTGAAATTAAAACTTTACATCTCACCTCAGAGTAGTTCTGACATGAACACCTTACACCTCACCTCAGAGCAGTTCTGACTGGAACAGCTTACACCTCACCTCAGAGCAGTTCTGACGTTAACACATTACACCTCACCCCAGAGCAGGTCTGACGTGAACACCTTACACCTCAACTCAGAGCAGTTCCAAAATGAACACCTTACACCTCACCTCAGAGCAGTTCTGACGTGAACACCTTACAACTCACTTCAGAGCATTTCTCACATGAACACATTACACCTCACTCCAGAGCAGATCTTACGTGAACACCTTACACCTCACCTCAGTGCAGATATGACACATAAAACTTACACCTCAAACAGAGCAGTTCTAACATGAACACTTTACACCTCACCTCAGAGCAGTTCTAACATGATCACCTTACACCTCACCTCAGTGCAGTTCTGATGTGAACACCTTAAACCTCACATCAATCAATTCAGACATGAACACCTTACACCTCACCTCAGAGCAGATCTGACACAAACACCTTACACCTCACCTCAGAGCAGTTCTGACATGAACACCTTACACCTCAACTCAGAGCAGTTCTGATGTGAACACCTTACTCCTCACCTCAGTGCAGTTCTGACGTGAACACCTTACACCTCACATCAATCAGTTCTGACATGAACACCTTACACCTCACCTCAGAGCATTTCTGACATGAACATCTTACACCTCACCCCAGAGCAGTTTAGACGTGAACTCCTTACACTTCACCTCAGAGCAGTTCTGCAGTGAACACCTTACACCTCAACTCAGAGGTGTTCTGACGTGAACGCCTTATAACTCACCTCAGAGCAGTTCTGACATGAACACCTTACACCTCATCTCAGAGCAGTTCTAACACGAACACCTTACACTTCACCTCAGTGCAGATCTGACACAAACACCTTACACCTCACCTCAGAGCAGTTCTGACATGAACACCTTACACCCCACCTCAGAGCAGTTCTGACATGAACACCTTACACCTCACCTCAGTGCAGTTCTGACGTGAACACCTTACACCTCACGTCAGAGCAGTTCTGTCGTGAACACCTTACACCTCACCTCAGAGCAGATCTGACATGAACACATTACACCTTACCTCAGATCAGTTCATACGTGAACAACTTACACCTCACCTCAGAGCAGATCTGACCCAAACACCTTACACCTCACCTCAGAGCAGTTCAGACATGAACACCTTACACCTCACCTCAGAGCATTTCTGATGTAAACACCTTGCATCTCACCTCAGTGCAGTTCTGATATGAACACCTTACACCTCACCTCAGAGCATTTCTGACATGTCCACCTTACACCTCACCCCAGAGCATATCTGATACAAACACCTTACTCCTAATTTCAGAGCAGTTCTGATGTGAACACCTTACACCTCACCTCAGAGCAGATCTGACACAAACACCTTCCACCTCACCTCAGTGCATTTCTGACATGAACACCTTACACCTCACCTCAGAGCAGTTCTAAGAGGAACACCTTACACCTCACCTCAGTGCAGATCTCACACAAACACCTTACACTTCACTTCAGAGCAGTTCTGACTTGAACACCTTATACCTCACCTCAGAGCAGTTCTAACATGAACACATTACACCTCAATTCACAGCAGTTCTAACATGAACACCTTACACCTTACCTCAGAGCAGATCTGACACAAACACCTAACACCTCACCTCACAGCAGTTCTGACTGGAACACTTTACACCTCACCTCAGAGCAGTTCTCACTTCAACACCTTACACCTCACGTCAGAGCATTTCTCAGATGAACACCTTCCACTTTACCCCAGAGCAGTTCTGACGTGAACACCTTACACCTCAGGTCAGAGCAGTTCTGTCGTGAACAACTTACACCTCACCTCAGAGCAGTTCTGACGTGAGTACCTCATACCTCACCTCAGAGCAGTTCTGACATGAAACCCTTACACTTCACCTCAGTGCTGATCTGACAAAAACATCTTACACCTCACCTCAGAGCAGTTCTGATGTGAACACATTACACTTATCCTCAGAGCAGTTCGGACGTGAACACCTTACACTTCACCTCAGTGCTGATCTGACACAAACACCTTACACCTCACTTCAGAGCAGATCTGACCCAAACACCTTACACCTCACCTCAGAGCAGTTTAGACATGAACACCTTACACCTCACCTCAGTGCAGTTGTGACATGAACATCTTACACCTCACCTCAGTGTCGATCTGACACAAACACCGTACACCTCATCTCAGACCAGGTCTAACATGAGCACCTTACACCTAACGTCAGAGAAAAAATGACACAAACACCTTACACCTCACCTCAGAGCAGTTCTGACGTGAACACCTTACAGCTCACCTCAGGGCAGTTCTCACATGAAAACCTTTCACCTCACCTCAGAGCATGTCTCACATGAACACCTTATACCTCACCGCAGAGCAGTTCTGATGTGAAAACCTTACACCTCACCTCATAGCAGTTCTAACATGAACACCTTACACCTCACCTCAGTGCAGATATGACACATAAAACTTACACCTCAAACAGAGCAGTTCTAACATGAACAATTTACACCTCACCTCAGAGCAGTTCTAACATGATCACCTTACACCTCACCTCAGTGCAGTTCTGATGTGAACACCTTAAACCTCACATCAATCAATTCTGACATGAACACCTTACACCACGCCTCAGAGCAGTTCTCACATGAACACCTTACACCTCACCTCAGTGCAGATCTGAGACAAACACCTTACACCTCACTTCAGAGCACTTCTAACATGAACACCTTACACCTCACCTCAGAGCAGATCTGACACAAACACCTTACACCTCACCTCAGAGCAGTTCTGACATGAACACCTTACACCTCACCTCAGAGCAGTTCTGACGTGAACACCTTACTCCTCACCTCAGTGCAGTTCTGACGTGAACACCTTACACCTCACATCAATCAGTTCTGACATGAACACCTTACACCTCACCTCAGAGCAGTTCTGACGTGAACACCTTACACCTCACCCCAGAGCAGTTTAGACGTGAACTCCTTACACTTCACCTCAGAGCAGTTCTGAAGTGAACACCTTACACTTCACCTCAGTGCAGATCTGACACAAACACCTTACACCTCACCTCAGAGCAGTTCTGACATGAACACCTTACACCTCACCTCAGAGCAGTTCTGACATGAACACCTTACACCTCACCTCAGTGCAGTTCTGACGTGAACATCTTACACCTCACTCAGAGCAGTTCTAACATGAACACCTTACACCTCACCTCAGATCATATCTCATATGAACATCTTACACATCACCCCAGAGCACGTCTGAGGTGAACACCTTATGCCTCACCACAGAGCAGTTCAGACATGATCACCTTACACCTCACCCCAGTGCAGTTATGACATGAACACCTTACACCTCACCTCAGAGTAGTTCTAATATAAACACCTTACACCTCACCTCAGAGCAGTTCAGACATGAACACCTGACAACTCACCTCAGAGCATTCTCACAAGAACACCTTACACCTCACCTCAGAGCAGTTCTGATGTGAACACCTTACACCTCACCTCAGAGCAGTTCTGACTTGAAAACCTTACACGTCACCTCAGAGCAGTTCTGACGTTAACACCTTACACCTCACCTCAGAGCAGTTCTGATGTGAACACCTTACACCTCACCTCAGAGCAGTTCTGACTTGAAAACCTTACACGTCACCTCAGAGCAGTTCTGGTGTTAACACATTACACCTCACCTCAGAGCAGTTCTGATGTGAACACCTTACACCTCACCTCAGAGCATTCTCAATAAACACCTTACGCCTCACCTCAGAGCAGATCTGACACAAACACCTTCCACCTCACCTCAGTGCATTTCTGACATGAACACCTTACACCTCACCTCAGAGCAGTTCTAAGAGGAACACCTTACACCTCACCTCAGTGCAGATCTCACACAAACACCTTACACTTCACTTCAGAGCAGTTCTGACTTGAACACCTTATACCTCACCTCAGAGCAGTTCTAACATGAACACATTACACCTCAATTCACAGCAGTTCTAACATGAACACCTTACACCTTACCTCAGAGCAGATCTGACACAAACACCTAACACCTCACCTCACAGCAGTTCTGACTGGAACACTTTACACCTCACCTCAGAGCAGTTCTCACTTCAACACCTTACACCTCACGTCAGAGCATTTCTCAGATGAACACCTTCCACTTTACCCCAGAGCAGTTCTGACGTGAACACCTTACACCTCAGGTCAGAGCAGTTCTGTCGTGAACAACTTACACCTCACCTCAGAGCAGTTCTGACGTGAGTACCTCATACCTCACCTCAGAGCAGTTCTGACATGAAACCCTTACACTTCACCTCAGTGCTGATCTGACAAAAACACCTTACACCTCACCTCAGAGCAGTTCTGATGTGAACACATTACACTTATCCTCAGAGCAGTTCGGACGTGAACACCTTACACTTCACCTCAGTGCTGATCTGACACAAACACCTTACACCTCACTTCAGAGCAGATCTGACCCAAACACCTTACACATCACCTCAGAGCAGTTCAGACATGAACACCTTACACCTCACCTCAGTGCAGTTGTGACATCAACATCTTACACCTCACTCGAGGCAGTTCTCACATGAACACCTTACACCTCACCTCAGATCATTTCTGATATGAATATCTTACACATCACCCCAGAGCATTTCTGAGGTGAACACTTTATACCTCACCTCAGAGTAGTTCTAATATGAACAACTTACACCTCACCTCAGAGCACTTCAGACATGATCTCCTTACACCTCACCCCAGAGCATACTGACACAAACACCTTACACGTGATCACAGAGCAGTTCATACGTGAACACCTTACACTCACTTCAGAGCAGATCTGACTCAAAGACCTTATACCTCACCTCAGAGCAGTTCTGACATGAAAACCTTACACCTCACCTCAGAGCAGTTCTAGCATGAACACGTTACACATCACCTCAGTGCAGATCTGACACAAACAACTTACACCTCACCTCAGAGTAGTTCTGACGTGAACACCTTACACCTCACCTCAGAGCAGTTCCGACATGAACACCATACACCTCACATCAGAGCAGTTCTGACAAACACCTTACACCTCACCTCAGAGTAGTTCTGACGTGAACACCTTACACCTCACCTCAGAGCAGGTCTGACAAACACCTTACACCTCACTTCAGAGCAGTTCAGACATGAACACCTTACACCTCACCTCAGAACAGTTCTAACATGAACACCTTACACCTCACCTCAGTGCAGATCTGACACAAACACTTTACACCTCACCTTAGAGCACTTCTGACGTGAAGACCTTACACCTCACCTCAGAGCATTTCTGTCATGAACACCTTACACCTCACCTCAGAGCAGTTCAGACGTAAACACGTTACACCTCACCTCAGAGCAGTTGTAACATGAACACCTTACACCTCACCTCAGTGCAGATCTGACACAACCACCATACACCTCACCTCAGAGCAGTTCTGACGTGAACACCTTACACCTCACTTCAGAGCAGATAAGACCCAAATTATTTACACCTCATCTCAGAGCAGTTCTGACGTGAACACCTTAAACCTCACCTCAGAGCAGTTCTGACGTGATCACCTTACACCTCACCTCACAGCAGTTCTCACTGGAACACCTTACACCTCACCTCAGTGCAGTTCTGACTTGAACACTTTACCCCTCACCTCAGAGCAGTTCTGACATGAACACCTTACACCTCACCTCAGAGCATTTCTGACGTGAACACCTTACACCTCCCCTCATAACAGTTCTGACGTGAACATCTTACACCTCACCTCAGTGTAGTTCAACATGAACACCTTACACCTCACCTCAGTGCAGATCTAACACAAACACCTTACACCTCACCTCAGAGCAGTTCTGACGTGTACACCTTACACCTCACCTCAGAGTAGTTCTAATATAAACACCTTACACTTCACCTCAGATCAGTTAGACATGTTCAACTTGCACCTCACCCCAGAGCATATCTGACACAAACACCTTACACCTCATCTCAGAGCAGTTCATACGTGAACACCGTACACCACACTTCAGAGCAGTTCTGACGTGAACACCTTACACCTCACCTCAGAGCAGTTCTGACGTGAACACCTTATACCTCACCTCACAGCAGTTCTCACTGGAACATCTTATACCTCACCTCAGAGCAGTTCTGACGTTAACACCTTACACATCACCTCAGTGCGTTCTGACATGAACACCTTACACCTCTCCTCAGAATAGTTCTAACATGAATACTTTACACCTCACCCCTGAGTAGTTCTGATGTGAACATCTTACACCTCACCTCAGAGCAGTTCTAACATGAACACCTTACACCTTACCTCAGAGTAGAAGTGACACAAACACCTTACACCTCACTTCAGAGGAGTTCTGATGTGAACACCTTACACCTAAACTCAGAGCAGTTGTGATGTGAAAACCTTACATCTCAACTCAGAGCAGATCTCAACGAACACCTTACACCACACATCAGAGCATTTCTGACATGAACACCTTACACCTCACCTCAGAGCAGTTCAGACATGATCACCGTGCACCTCACCCAAAGCAGATCTGACAAAAACACCTTACACCTCCCTTCAGAGCAGTTCGACATGAACACTTTACACTTCACCTCAGTGCAGATCTGACACAAACACCTTACACGTCACCTCAGAGCAGTCCTGACATGAACACCTTACACCTCACCTCAGAGTAGTTCTAATATGAACACCTTAAACCTCAACTCAGAGCAGATCTGACATGAACACCTTACACCTCACCTCGCAGCAGTTCTGACGTGAACACCTTACACCTCACTTCAGTGCAGATTGGCAGAAACACCTTACACCTCACCTCAGAGCACTTCTGACTGGAACGCCTTACACCTCACCTCAGAGCAGTCCTTACGTTAAAACCTTACACCTCACCTCAGTGCAGTTCTGACGTGAACACATTACACCTCACCTCAGTGCAGTTCTGATGTGAACACCTTACACCTCACCTCAGAGCAGTTATGACATGAACACCTTACATCTCACTTCAGAGAATTTCTAACATGAACTCCTTACACCTCACCTCAGAGCAGAAATGACACAAACGCCTTACACCTCACCTCAGAGAAGATCTGACATGGCCACCTTACACCTCACTTCAGAGCAGTTCTGACGTGAACACCTTACACCTCACCTCAGAGCAGTTCTAACATGAACACCTTACACCTCACCTCAGAGCAGATCTCACACAAACAACTCACACCTCACCTCAGAGCATTTCTGACGTGAACACATTACACCTCACCTCAGTGCAGTTCTGTTGTGAACACCTTACACCTCACCTCAGAGCATCTTTCACATTAACACCTTACACCTCACCTCAGTGCAGATCTGCACAAACACCTTACACCTCACCTCAGAGCAATTCAGACATGAACACCTTACACATCACCTCAGAGCAGTTCCAACATGAATACCTTACACCTCACATCAGAAAAGTTCTGACGTGAACACCTTACACCTCACCTCAGAGAAGATTTAACTTGAACAACTTACACCTCAGCTCAGAGCAGTTCTGACATGAACACCTTACACATCACCTCAGTGCAGATCTGACACAAACACCTTACACCTCACCTCAGAGCAGATCTGACATGAACACCTTACACCACACCTCAGATCAGTTCAGACATGATCACCTTGCACCTCACCCCAGAGCATATCTGACAAAAACACCTTATACCTCATCTCAGAGAAGTTCATATGTGAACACCTTACACCTCACTTCAGAGCAGATCTGACCCAAACACCTTACACCTCACCTCAGAGCAGTTCAGACATGAAAACCTTACACCTCACCTCAGAGCAGTTCTGACGTGAACACCTTATACCTCACCTCACAGCAGTTCTCACTGGAACTTCTTATACCTCACCTCAGAGCAGTTCTGAGGTTAACACCTTACACATCACCTCAGTGCGTTCTGACGTGAACACCTTACACCTCACCTTAGATCAGTTTTAACTTGAACACCTTACACCTCACCTCAGTGTACATCTGACACAAATACCTTACACCTCATCTCAGAGCAGTTCTAACATCCACACCTTACACATAACTTAAGAGCAGAACTGACACAAACACCTTACACCTCACCTCAGAGTAGTTCTGACGTGAACACCTTACACCTCACCTCAGAGGAGTTCTGACGTGAACTCCTTATACCTCACCTCAGAGCAGTTCTGACATGAACACCTTACCCCTCACCTCAGAGCAGTTCTAACATGAACACCTTACACCTCACCTCAGTGCAGATCTGACACAAACACCTTACTCCTCACTTCAGAGCAGTTCTGCCGTGAACACCTTACACCTCACCTCATAGCAGGTCTAACATTAACACCTTACACCTCAACTCAGAGCAGATCTGACACAAACACCTTACACCTCATCTCAGAGCAGTTCTGACATGAACACCTTACACCTCTCCTCAGAATAGTTCTAACATGAATACTTTACACCTCACCCCTGAGTAGTTCTGATGTGAACATCTTATACCTCACCTCAGAGCAGTTCTAACATGAACACCTTACACCTCACCTCAGAGCAGAAGTGACACAAACACCTTACACCTCACTTCAGAGGAGTTCTGATGTGAACACCTTACACCTAAACTCAGAGCAGTTGTGATGTGAAAACCTTACATCTCAACTCAGAGCAGATCTCAACGAACACCTTACACCACACATCAGAGCATTTCTGACATGAACACCTTACACCTCACCTCAGTTCAGATCTGGCACAAACACCATACACTTCACCTCAGAGCAGTTCTGACGTGAACACCTTACACCTCACCTCAGAGCAGTTCAGACATGATCACCGTGCACCTCACCCAAAGCAGATCTGACAAAAACACCTTACACCTCCCTTCAGAGCAGTTCGACATGAACACCTTACACTTCACCTCAGTGCAGATCTGACACAAACACCTTACACGTCACCTCAGAGCAGTCCTGACATGAACACCTTACACCTCACCTCAGAGTAGTTCTAATATGAACACCTTAAACCTCAACTCAGAGCAGATCTGACATGAACACCTTACACCTCACCTCGCAGCAGTTCTGACGTGAACACCTTACACCTCACTTCAGTGCAGATTGGCAGAAACACCTTACACCTCACCTCAGAGCACTTCTGACTGGAATGCCTTACACCTCACCTCAGAGCAGTCCTTACGTTAAAACCTTACACCTCACCTCAGTGCAGTTCTGACGTGAACACATTACACCTCACCTCAGTGCAGTTCTAATGTGAACACCTTACACCTCACCTCAGAGCAGTTATGACATGAACACCTTACATCTCACTTCAGAGCATTTCTAACATGAACTCCTTACACCTCACCTCAGAGCAGAAATGACACAAACGCCTTACACCTCACCTCAGAGAAGATCTGACATGGCCACCTTACACCTCACTTCAGAGCAGTTCTGACGTGAACACCTTACACCTCACCTCAGAGCAGTTCTAACATGAACACCTTACACCTCACCTCAGAGCAGATCTCACACAAACAACTCACACCTCACCTCAGAGCATTTCTGACGTGAACACATTACACCTCACCTCAGTGCAGTTCTGTTGTGAACACCTTACACCTCACCTCAGAGCATCTTTCACATTAACACCTTACACCTCACCTCAGTGCAGATCTGCACAAACACCTTACACCTCACCTCAGAGCAATTCAGACATGAACACCTTACACATCACCTCAGAGCAGTTCCAACATGAATACCTTACACCTCACATCAGAAAAGTTCTGACGTGAACACCTTACACCTCACCTCAGAGAAGATTTAACTTGAACAACTTACACCTCAGCTCAGAGCAGTTCTGACATGAACACCTTACACATCACCTCAGTGCAGATCTGACACAAACACCTTACACCTCACCTCAGAGCAGATCTGACATGAACACCTTACACCACACCTCAGATCAGTTCAGACATGATCACCTTGCACCTCACCCCAGAGCATATCTGACAAAAACACCTTATACCTCATCTCAGAGAAGTTCATATGTGAACACCTTACACCTCACTTCAGAGCAGATCTGACCCAAACACCTTACACCTCACCTCAGAGCAGTTCAGACATGAAAACCTTACACATCACCTCAGAGCAGTTCTGACATGAACACCTTACCCCTCACCTCAGAGGAGTTCTAATATGAACACCTTAAACCTCAACTCAGAGCAGTTCAGACATGAAAACCTTACACCTCACCTCAGAGCAGTTCTGACGTGAACACCTTACACCTCACCTCAGAGCAGTTCGCACATGAACACCTTACACCTCACTTCAGAGCAGTTCTGACGTGAACACCTTACACATCACTTCAATGCAGTTCTGACGTGAACACCTTACACCTCACCTCAGAGCAGTTCAGAGATGAACACCTTTCACTGCACCTCATAGCAGTTCTGACATGAACACCTTACCCCTCACCTCAGAGCAGTTCTGACATGAACACCTTATACCTCACTTCAGTGCAGTTCTGACGTGCACACCTTACACCTCACCTCAGATCAGTTCTGACATTAACATCTTACATCTCACCTCAGAGCATTTCTAACATGAACACCTTACACCTCACCTCAGTGCAGATCTGACACAAACGCCTTACACCTCACCTCAGAGCAGTTCTGACTGGAACACCTTATACCTCACCTCAGAACAGTTCTGAGGTTAACACCTTACACCTCACCTCAGTGCAGTTCTGACGTGAACACCTTACACCTCACCACAGAGCATTTCTGAAATGAACACCTTACACCTCACTTCAGTGCAGATCTGACACAAACACCTTACACCTCACCTCAGAGCAGGTCGGACATGAACACCTTACACATCACCTCAGAGCAGTTCCAACATGAATACCTTACACCTCACATCAGAGAAGATTTAACTTGAACAACTTACACCTCAGCTCAGAGCAGTTCTGACATGACACCTTACACATCACCTCAGTGCAGATCTGACACAAACACCTTACACCTCACCTCAGAGCAGATCTGACATGAACACCTTACACCACACCTTAGCTCAGTTCAGACAGGATCACCTTGCACCTCACCCCAGAGCATTCTGACAAAAACACCTTATACCTCATCTCAGAGAAGTTCATATGTGAACACCTTACACCTCCCTTCAGAGCAGATCTGACCCAAACACCTTACACCTCACCTCAGAGCAGTTCTGACGTGAACACCTTACACCTCACCTCAGAGCAGTTCTGACGTGAACACCTTACACCTCACCTCAGAGCAGTTCGCACATGAACACCTTACACCTCACCTAAGAGCAGTTCTGACGTTAACACCTTACAACTCACCTCAGTGCAGTTCTGACGTGAACACCTTACACCTTACCTCAGAGCACCTCTGAGGTTAACACCTTACATCTCACCTCAGTACAGT
This sequence comes from Urocitellus parryii, assembly GCF_045843805.1. Lineage (NCBI taxonomy): Eukaryota > Metazoa > Chordata > Mammalia > Rodentia > Sciuridae > Urocitellus > Urocitellus parryii. The sequence continues at coordinate 1,138,752 of NC_135545.1, read as the reverse complement.
TCTGACGTGAACACCTTACACCTGACCTCAGAGCATTTCTGACATGACAACCTTAGACCTCACCCCAGAGCAGTTCTGACGTGAACACCTTACACCTGACCTCAGAGCAGTTCTAACATGAACATCTTACACCTTACCTCAGAGCAGACCTTACACAAACACCTTACACCTCACCTCAGTGCAGTTCTGACGTGAACACCTTACACCTCACCTCAGAGCAGATCTAACATGAACACCTTACACCTTACCTCAGAGCAGACCTTACACAAACACCTTACACCTCACCTCAGTGCAGTGCTGATGTGAACTCCTTACACCTCACCTCAGTGCAGTTCTAACATGAACACCTTACACCTTACCTCAGAACATTTCTCACAAGAACACCTTACACTTCACCCCAGAGCAGTTCTGACATGAACACCTTACACCTCACCTCAGAACAGTTCTGAAGTGAACAGCTTACACCTCACCTCAGAGCAGTTGTAACAAAACACCTTACACCTCACCTCAGTGCAGATCTGACACAAACACCTTACACGTCACCTCAGACCAGTTCTGAAGTGAACAGCTTACACCTCACCTCAGAGCAGTTGTAACAAAACACCTTACACCTCACCTCAGAACAGTTCTGAAGTGAACAGCTTACACCTCACCTCAGAGCAGTTGTAACAAAACACCTTACACCTCACCTCAGTGCAGATCTGACACAAACACCTTTCACCTCACCTCAGAGTAGTTCTAATATGAACAGCATACATCTCACCTTAGAGCAGAACTGACATGAACACCTTACACCTCACCTCAGATCAGTTCAGACATGATCACCTTGGACCTCACCCCAGAGCATATCTGACACAAACGCCTTACACCTCATCTCGGAGCAGTTCTTACGTGATCACCTTACACCTCACTTCAGAGCAAATCTGACCCAAACTACTTACACCTCACCTCAGAGCAGTTCAGACATGAACACCTTACACGTCAGCTCAGAGCAGTTCTGACATGAACACCTTACACCTCACCTCAGAGCAGTTCTGACGTGAACACCTTATACCTCACCTCACAGCAGTTCTGACTGGAACACCTTACACCACACCTCAGAGCAGTTCTCACGTTAACACCTTACACCTCACCTCAGTGCAGTTCTGTCGTGAACACCTTACATCTCACCTCTTAGCAGTTCTCACATGAACTCCGTACACGTCACCCAGAGCATTTCTGACATGACCACCTTACACCTCACCTTATAGCAGGTCTAACATTAACACCTTACACCTCAACTCAGAGCAGATCTGACACAAACATCTTATACCTCACCACAGAGCATTTCTGAAATGAACACCTTACACCTCACTTCAGTGCAGATCTGACACAAACACCTTACACCTCACCTCAGAGCAGGTCGGACATGAACACCTTACACATCACCTCAGAGCAGTTCCAACATGAATACCTTACACCTCACATCAGAGAAGATTTAACTTGAACAACTTACACCTCAGCTCAGAGCAGTTCTGACATGACACCTTACACATCACCTCAGTGCAGATCTGACACAAACACCTTACACCTCACCTCAGAGCAGATCTGACATGAACACCTTACACCACACCTTAGCTCAGTTCAGACAGGATCACCTTGCACCTCACCCCAGAGCATATCTGACAAAAACACCTTATACCTCATCTCAGAGAAGTTCATATGTGAACACCTTACACCTCCCTTCAGAGCAGATCTGACCCAAACACCTTACACCTCACCTCAGAGCAGTTCTGACGTGAACACCTTACACCTCACCTCAGAGCAGTTCTGACGTGAACACCTTACACCTCACCTCAGAGCAGTTCGCACATGAACACCTTACACCTCACCTAAGAGCAGTTCTGACGTTAACACCTTACAACTCACCTCAGTGCAGTTCTGACGTGAACACCTTACACCTTACCTCAGAGCACCTCTGAGGTTAACACCTTACATCTCACCTCAGTACAGTTCTGACGTGAACACCTTACACCTGACCTCAGAGCATTTCTGACATGACAACCTTAGACCTCACCCCAGAGCAGTTCTGACGTGAACACCTTACACCTGACCTCAGAGCAGTTCTAACATGAACATCTTACACCTTACCTCAGAGCAGACCTTACACAAACACCTTACACCTCACCTCAGTGCAGTTCTGACGTGAACACCTTACACCTCACCTCAGAGCAGATCTAACATGAACACCTTACACCTTACCTCAGAGCAGACCTTACACAAACACCTTACACCTCACCTCAGTGCAGTGCTGATGTGAACTCCTTACACCTCACCTCAGTGCAGTTCTAACATGAACACCTTACACCTTACCTCAGAGCATTTCTCACAAGAACACCTTACACTTCACCCCAGAGCAGTTCTGACATGAACACCTTACACCTCACCTCAGAACAGTTCTGAAGTGAACAGCTTACACCTCACCTCAGAGCAGTTGTAACAAAACACCTTACACCTCACCTCAGTGCAGATCTGACACAAACACCTTACACGTCACCTCAGACCAGTTCTGAAGTGAACAGCTTACACCTCACCTCAGAGCAGTTGTAACAAAACACCTTACACCTCACCTCAGAACAGTTCTGAAGTGAACAGCTTACACCTCACCTCAGAGCAGTTGTAACAAAACACCTTACACCTCACCTCAGTGCAGATCTGACACAAACACCTTACACCTCACCTCAGAGTAGTTCTAATATGAACAGCATACATCTCACCTTAGAGCAGAACTGACATGAACACCTTACACCTCACCTCAGATCAGTTCAGACATGATCACCTTGGACCTCACCCCAGAGCATATCTGACACAAACGCCTTACACCTCATCTCGGAGCAGTTCTTACGTGATCACCTTACACCTCACTTCAGAGCAAATCTGACCCAAACTACTTACACCTCACCTCAGAGCAGTTCAGACATGAACACCTTACACGTCAGCTCAGAGCAGTTCTGACATGAACACCTTACACCTCACCTCAGAGCAGTTCTGACGTGAACACCTTATACCTCACCTCACAGCAGTTCTGACTGGAACACCTTACACCACACCTCAGAGCAGTTCTCACGTTAACACCTTACACCTCACCTCAGTGCAGTTCTGTCGTGAACACCTTACACCTCACCTCAGTGCAGACCAGACATAAACATTTTACAACTCACCTCAGAGCAGTTCTGAAGTGAACACCTTACACCTCACCTCAGTGCAGATCTGACACAAACACCTCACACCTCACCCCAGAGCAGTTCAGATATGATCACCTTCCACCTCACCTCAGACCAGTTCTTACATGAACCCCTTCCACCTCACTCTAGAGCAGTTCAGACATGATCACCTTACATCTCACCCCAGAGCATTTCTGACATGATCACCTTACACCTCACCCCAGAGCAGATCTGACACAAACACCTTACATCTCACTTCAGAGCAGTTCTGACATGAACACCTTAAACCTCACCTCAGTGCAGATCTGACATGAACACCTTACACCTGCCGTCAGATCTGATCTGACATGAACACCTTACACCTCACCCCAGAGCAGTTCTTACGTGAACACCTTACACCTCACCCCAGAGCAGTTCTTACGTGAACACCTCACTCATCACCCCAGAGAAGTTCTTACATGAACACTTTCGCCTCACCCCATAGCAGTTCTGATTTGAACACCTTATACTTCACCTCAGAACAGTTCTAACATGAACACCTTACACCTCACCTCAGAACAGTTCTAACATGAACTCTGTATACTTCATTCCAGAGCAGTTCTAACCTTAGTTGGAGAACTGTTCCCTCTTTTTGCTGAATGTTATGTAGATTTACATTTTAAAATCCTCTTTCAGATCTGGATATGTAGCTCCGTGCGAGAGTCTTGCTGGCTTACACGGACCCTGTGTCAATTCCCAGCACTGCAAAGACAACAAGAATCCATCATTCAGTGAGTCTTCCTCTCAATGTGGAATTCTTTAATCCTGAATTATAAATGCTCGTAACAATATCAAGCTTTTTTCATTCTCTAAAGGACATTGGAGTCTGGATATATGTGCACACACCTGTAATCCCAGTGACTGTGAAGGCTGAGGAAATGGGATCCTATGTTCATGTCCCATCTCAGAATTTCTGCAAGACTCTCCTTTGAAATAAATATTAAAAACTGCTGAAAGGAGGCCTTTGGACGTGGCTCAGGGACAGAGCACTTGACTTGCATGTGGGATGCACTGGGTTCCATCCTCAGCACCTCATATAAAAAATAAAATATAGGTATGGTGTTGACCTACAACTAAAAAATAAAAAATAAACAGGGGATGTTTCTCAGTGTAAAGCACCTCTGTATTCAACACCCATTATGAAAAGTAAACAACACCCCCACACACACATACACTCCCGTCACACACATTATAGGCTGGGAATGTAACTCAGTGGTATGGTCAGTGTGTAGCATGCACAGGACCCTGGGTTCAGGCCCCAGGACCAGGTGTGGTGCCATGCACCTCTAGTCCCAGCAACCTGGGAGGCTGAGGCCGGAGTTACTTTAGCCCAGGTTCAAGACCATCCTGGGAAACATAGTGATGCCGTGTTTTGTGGCATATTTTTAATACAAGCAGAGTGATGACTTTGATGTTTTTGCTCAAGGTTTGTTTGAGGTCATGTGCAGCAGTGCACACCTATAATCCCAATGCTTAGTAGGCTGAGGCAAGAAGATCACAAGTTCAAAGCCAGCCTCAGCAACTTAGCAAGGTTGTAAGCAACTCATTTTTTGAGACCCTGTCCCTAAATAAAATACAGAAATGGGTTGGGGATGTGGCTCAGTGGTTCAGTTCCCCTGAAGTCAATTCCTGATATGCCCCCCCCCAAAACAAAATCACTTTCATCATTTATTTTTTGTGGTTCCACACAAGCTTCAGGGTTGTTTCTCTTTCTATGAAGACTGTCATCGAAAGACTGCGGTGAACACGTAGATCACGTTGGGTGTCATGGATACTTTCATAGAATGGATTCTCTCAATGCATGAAAATGGTATATCTTTCCTTTTTTGTAATCTTCACAATTTCATTCAATGTTTTATAGTGTTCTTACAGAGATATTTTACCTCTTTGATTAAATTTATTCCTAGGTATTTTTATTTATTTTGCTGTGCTGGGGATTGAACTGAGGGTTTCCCATTTGCCAACAAACACTCCACCACTGATCTATATCCCAAGCTTTATTATTTTGTGGGGAACAGAATTTCACAAAGATGCCCAGGGCGGCCAAAAGATGACCAGTGCTGACAGGGGAGTGGGGAAAAGGAGCCCCTGTCCACTGTGGGTAGGAATGTAACACACAGCCCTATGGAAAACTGTGGCGTTTCCTTAAAATAAAAACAGGGCTTCCACGATTTCCAGCAACCCCACTAGCAAGGGTACGTGCAAATAAAGCTGAATGAGTTCGTTGAAGAGACACCTGCCCTTCTGTGTTCCTTGCGGCACTGTGCACAGCAGCTAGGAAACCAAACCAGCCTCACGCCCACCAGTTGATGGGGCAATGGAGAAAACGTGGTAGATCATACAGTGGGATGCTATTTCCGCCATACAAGAGGAGGGAATCCTGCCATTTGAAACAGCGTGGATGGGACTAGAGGTCATTATAAGTGAAAGAAATTAGGCTCTGAAAAACTACTCATGACCACACTCCTGTGGACCTCAAAAAGTTGACCTCATAAAAGTTGAGAGTAGAGCTGGGTATGATGCACACGCCTGTAAACCCAGCTACTTGGGAGGCTGAGGCAGGAGGATCACAATTCAAGGTCAGCCTCCGCAACTTAGTGAGACAATTTTAAAAAACAGAAAGGAGTGGTGATGTGACTCAGGGGCTAAGCACCCCTGGGTTCAGTTCCTGTAACACACACACACACACAAACACACACACACACAAACACACACACACACACACACACACACATGTTGGGAGTACAATGGTGGACAGCTGAGGCTGGGGAGGGAAGGGAGTGGGTGGGTAGGCTGGCCAGTGCATGCTGAGCCAGTTAGGAGGCGAGTTCTGGTGTTCTGTGACACAGAAGGACAATTACAGGTGATAACTGATAATAAAATATAATGCTTTGTCTATTTAAAAAACTAGGAAAGATAGTGCACGTTTCAGCACAAATACCATAAAGTTTAAGCAGAGAGACGTGGCCCTGATTGGAACATGGCACAATGTCTACATATTGAAATCACACGCTCCTCCATAACCATGTTCAATTTTTATATTTTTAACTAAAAAAAAAATGGTGAGTGAGGAACTTCTTCCCGATGGTGTACATATTTCATTCTTCAAATTTTCATTTTATGGTTTTGACATGAGTTGGTGATTTTGCCCCAGGTCCTTACTGTGAGGACTGAGAAATGACCACGACTGTTTATTTTTGGCTGGAGGTCGCAGCAGCAGGGGGCACTCCCAGGAGGACTGAAGAGCCCGGGGCCATGTTGGCGATGCCAGGCAGCTGGGTTTGCCTGTGTCCACCGAGATCTGGCTCCAGCTGCCGGAAGCCGGTGCCGTTGGACTTCTGTGGGCAGCGTTCCAGGGAAGCCCACGGTGCTTCAGGTTCTGCAAGTGCATCTCCAGGCCCCTCCCTGGTGGCAGGACCCTGGGCCACCCGGGGTCAGAGTGGAGCTCTGCTCTGGCCTGAGCAAGACCCCCAGGATCTTCCCAGGCAGGCTTCCTGCTTCCTGGCTCCCGGGCATTGTCCTGGCTCCTGTCTTCACTGAAACACCTTTTACTTCTCCAGAGACGGTTAACGGAGGTGGAGAGGGCGGAGGACGAGGCACACCAGCAGTGCCTGTCAGGCGGGACCAGCACCGCGCTCTTCAGTGGGTGAAGGAAGCTGCTCAGCGTCCACCTGGCCGTTGTGGCTGAGATCCGGAAGGTTCCTGCAAGGCGGGGCTCTCGGTGTGCCAGGTTCAGAGGTGCCTCCCGGACCTCAGGAGGAGAGACGGGGGAGGAAAAACAGGGGCCAGTTCACCATCAGACGTGAAGGTCAGCCTGGCTCCTTCCAAATCCAACAGGGAGCCTGTTACCGCCTCAGCAAGCCACCTCGCAGCCTGCCTCTCGCCAAGCTCCTGAGGCTGGTCGAGTACTTGCAATCCTCCGGCCTCAGTCCTGCAGGTGGCTGGGATTACAGGCGTGCACTGCCACACCCAGGCCAAAATCCATTAAGAAATGGGGCTGCCAGGCTCATTGTAAACGCGGGCAGTGGAATTCCTTGGAAGCTCCCCAGACGTGGAAAGAACTTTCAGGGTCTGTGTCAACCTCCAGATTCTGGGCCCTGAGACGCTGGGGAGGGGGTGTCCTCCGCCTCCTGGGGGGAGTGGCCGGCCCCACCCTCAGGAGGCATGGACCCATAGGGGGCTCCTGCTTTGTGCTGTGCTGGACCCGCAGGCCACCTACCTTGAACTCCCTGGGAGGGATCTTGTCCCTGGCCGGGTTCGAAGGTTTCACCGGGTTCTTCTTTTTTCTGCACACGTAATCTAGATCTTCTATTTTGAAACCAAATCTAAGTGAGTAAATCAAAGGATTTTGATGGAGACAGTGGACGTCATATGAATTTGCAGTTGCTTCTTAAGGCAAACCAGAGGGACAGGTGATTCCCTGCAGGCCTAATCACAGGTCATCATTGCCCATTCCTGGAACATTGTGAAGGTTTCTTAAGCCTGAAAATAAATTTTCTAAAGCCTGAAAATTCTGAACCTGGCATCCAGTCCTGTCCCAATCTGGTGACAGGCTCTTGTCCTGAAAGCCCCCAGGGCCCTCATCACAGGTGCAGTCCTTCCCGAGGCCTGGAACCCTCGCCGCCTCCCCTCGCCGTGCGTGTCCTGGGCCAGGCACGGTGGTGCACACAGCAGTCCCGGCTGCTCTGGAAGCTGAGGCAGGAGGACCACAAGTTTGATCCTTATCAAGACTACCTCCAGAAATAAAATTTAGAAAAGGTCTGGAGATGGGGCTGGGTAAAAAGAAGAACTACCAGCAGGGGCTGAGGGACCAGCGCTGAGGGCAGGGGGTGGGGGCAGAACCAGGCAGCTGGCCCTGGGGGCCTGGCAGGGGAGTGAAGTGGCCAGGCTGGCATGGCTGTCCTCCTGCACGTCTCCCTTCTGGGACTCGGAGCAGCCGCGGGCCTCATCACTCACCTGGACTCTCGACTCAGGAACTCCGACTTCCTTCGCAAGCTGTTCCCTGCCATGGATCCCGGGGTAGGGGTTGTTCCTGAAGGCCCTGGTGAGGGTGTGCAGCTGAGAGGGGCTGTAGGTGGTGCGGCACCGTCGGGCCTCCTCACCTAGGGTGGGTGGGAGAGGATTAGCAGGGGGCCACGGTGACCCACGGGCAGGGCAGAACCTCCAGGGCCTTGCCGGGCCCTGGCTACCGCCCAGCTGCATCCCTGCTGCTTGTTTTTGTGTGAGACAGGGTCGGCCTCCCCGGCAGCTGGCCTGTAGGAGTGTCCACGGCCCACAGTGCAGGGCTGCTGTGTCCCTGCTCCTGGCAGCAGCTGGCTCCCCTGTGGAGACAGATCTGCACAGGCTGCTTACTTCGAATCCGTTCTGGAAGTTGGCTTGATTCCAAAGCCTCCTTAAGTTCTGGTCTTTCCTGGAACCTGTGTCTCGCTCTGCGATTCTGAAACCAAACCTATGGAGAAAAGAAAGCAAGACCCTGAAGAACAGCAGAAGGTTCACGTGGGCAGCTCCACGGTGGGCTGTGACCCCACAACCAAGCTGGACTTCCCTCCACGTAGCCATCTGAATCAGATGATGCACTTTATGCCATCTTAGGAGAGAAAAAAGTGTCTGTTTTTGCATGCTTTGCTTTGGCTCCTTTCATTTCTTCATTCCTTTTTTCTTTTTGGTGATATAATGGTTGGAACCCAGGGATGCTGTACTATTGAATCACATCCCCAGCCCTTTTTATCTTTTATTTCAAGACAGGGTCTTTCTAAGTTGCCGAGACCTTGAACTTGTGACCCTCCTGCCTCAGCCTTCTGAGTTGCGGGAACTGTGGTGGTACACAACCATGCCAGACCAAGGGCAACAGCTCTCTGGGCTTACACAGAGCCCTCAGCACACTGCTTGGAACCTGTGCCATCACAGTGATTTTCCTTTCTTCCTTTCCAATTCCAGTTTTGGAGATACAGAATTTGTAACTTCAGTGACTCAGGAGGCTGAGGCTGGAGGACGGCAAGTTTGAGGCCTGCCTGGGTTATTTAGCAAGAACCCTGATCAAACTAGAAAGGGCTGAGGATGTAGCTCAGTAGTAGAGCTCCCTTGGGTTCAATCCCCAGTACTAGAAAGAAAGAAGAAAGAAAGAAAGAAAGAAAGAAAGAAAGAAAGAAAGAAAGAAAGAAAGAGAGAAAGGGAGAAAGGGAGAAAGGGAGGAAGGGAGGAAGGGAGGAAGGGAGGAAGGGAGGAAGGGAGGAAGGGAGGAAGGGAGGAAGGAAGGAAGGAAGGAAGGAAGGAAGGAAGGAAGGAAGGAAGGAAGGAAGGAAGGAGAGGATTTGTAACTCACCTGGATTCTCGACTCATCAGTGTTGACTTCCACGGCAAGTTTTTGTTTGGTAGCATAATTTGGGTATGGCATCTGGTTAAAGGTGTCGATGAGGATTTTCAGCTGCTCTTTGGTGAACTTAGTGCGATCACGCCTATAGCTCCCTGGCATGGGCCCTGTGGAAAGATCAGGAAATAAGCACCATCAAGTGGGTAAGCTTACCTGGAGACGGCCGGTCCTGCCTCTCAGTTTCTCTCCCCAGCAGGGAGGGGCTTCCTGCCCTCCCCGCCACGCCCGTCAACACAGCTGATCTTCCAGCTTCTCCAACTGACCCAAATGCTGCAACCGGACACGCAGGGTCCTGTTTTCAAGCCCCATAGAAAACGGTGGCGCTATTTTCGTGTAGATCATAAGCAATGGGTTAAGAGGATGTGCGATGGGTCCATCTGGAGATGAAGAACTGAACCCAGAAGCAAAGCACGGGCCATTTAGCCATTCCAGGTTTTCTGGTCAAGATCCCTGGGTCTGTCCTTATCACTCACCATCACAGACAAACTAGATCAATTTCCAAAATATTCCAAAAAAATGTTACGTGCACAAAATTAATCACAAAAGGCGTTCCAGGGGTTGGGGATGCAGCTTAGTGGTGAGGTCCTGGCCTCGCAGGTGCAAGGCCCTGGATCGAGCCCCCAGCACCCCAAAAGGAGGACTAAAAGGATTCCATACTTTGCCCAGAATCTCCAAGAGGAAAAACACCACATCATGTGACTTTAGATACAGGATATCTCCTTGAAGTAGCCAAAGCTGGAGTCTTTGGAGCATACTGTTTGTAACCTAAAGGGACGCAGTGAACTGAGGCGAAGCATTGCTGGGCTACTGGAGATTTGGGGGCACGCCTGGAAGCATTTTCATTTGACCCTCCAATGCTGGCCCACCACCCCCTGCCCACTGCGCCTCACAGAGGGAGGCCCACCCTGACATGGGCCCAGGCCCCTGCGGGGAGCCCTGGCGATGTCCTGCCCGGCTTAGCCCTTGCCCGGCCTGCTGTTCCGCAGGGCTCCACACTGTGCCCCCAGCCCAGCTGCCCGGCTGCTCCAGATCTTCGCACTGCCCCCTCCCTCCTACGGTCACCGAGTCCAGCGGTGCACTCCCTTCAGCCTCCTTTCTCTCTTCCTTGGCCTGATTCAGAGCCGAGATGCCTGGGTCCTGTCTGCGTTCCCTCCTCCCACAGGGCGGCCCTCTGCCTGGCTGGGGAAATCCTAGTGGACAGCCTGGGCCTGGAGTCCCGGGCAAGGACACCAGACAGAATCAGCATGAAACCAGGCACCTGGCCCCTCTGGGCTCAGGGTCCCCGCGACAATGTATGGCGCCTGATATCGCCCCTGTGAACCGAGGCTGAGTGACGCCCAGGGGAAATGACGGGTCTGACACCACAGGTGCCTAGCCCTCTGCGAGGGGTCCTGCAGGGGGAAGCGGCGGGGGGACCCCGCCTGTGGCCCTGTGCACTCAGGGAGGCTTTCTCCAGCCCAGAGTTCAAGACCCCCCTGGAACACCAGCTGGGCAACCCCTAGAGGGCGGCAGAGACCCCTCTCAAAAAAACACCCAAAACACCCCTCACAGGTCACACCCATCTTGTACCTCATTTGCATCATTTGCATCTTGCGGGGCCTTGACTGCACCCACCCATTTATTTATTTATTTATTTTTGGGGATTGAACCATGAGCACTGGGCCACTGAGCCACTCCCCCAGCCCTTTTTATTTTTTCAGACAGAATCTTGCTAAGTTGCTGAGGCTGGCTTTGAACTCGTGATCCTCCTGCCTCAGCCTCCCCAGCCGATGGGATTACAGGTGTGCGCCATTGTGGCTGGCTCTCCGTGATGCATTTAGGAGAATGTTGTAATAGCAAACAGTTGGCAAAATTTAAGTGGACCATCACCAAGGGAATATAAACAAAGTGTGGTGCATGATAGAATTTTATGCTTTAGACCAAACTCATGGGGGAAGATTAGATTAGCAAGATAGATCCATCTAAAATATACTGCATTCAGCTGGTGAGGTGGTGCGTGCCCGCCATCCCAGCGATTCTGGAGGCTGAGGTAAGAAGATGGCAAGTTTGAGGCCAGCTTGGGCAGCTTAGCAAGACCCTAAGCCACTTGGTGGGACTTTTGTCTCCAATACCATCAGGGCTAGGGAGGTGGCTCAGGGGTTGAGCACCCCTGGGCTCAACACCCAGTCCCCACCACACACACCAAAAAAGGATCACTGAGAAAATGACCTGTGGAAAGATCTGATGATCGACAGCGGTGGTGACATCTGGGAGTCACCCATTTCCAGAAGGGACAGAGCCAATGTAAAGACCCAGAGAAAGTCTGAAGAAGGACAAAGGGACAGGATATGAGGTCACAGACCCTCCAGGGAGCCAAATTAGATGGACAGTGGTAGGGACAGGAGCTTTCATTCGGTGACACAGGCAGTCACCGAAGGCTGTGACCATCCACCAACAGAGCAATCGCATCACACCAGCTAGGGCAGGCTGCAGCACGGGCTGAGTGAGAAGATGGGGCGCTCGGCTGGGCACACCGTGGTCTGAGACATCTGTGAGACCAGTAGGCCCTCAGATGGACACACCAAAGTTCAGGAGAAGAGCTCTGGAAGCGGCTCTGAACCGACGCTTGGAGCCTAGCTCAGAGAGGCCCCAAGATCCCTCCTTTACTGAGTCTGTCTCCCTTTGCTTTTCCTTTCCTCCTTCCTGAAGCAAGTTTGTCCTGTTGGACTCTTGAATATTTGCACCTTCCTAAAACCCCGATGCTCAAATGCGCAGAAAATGGAATTTTTCTTTTTTTTAATATCAGGGATTGAACCCAGGGGCCTTAACCTCTGAGCCACGTCCCCAGCCCTTTTTTGTATTTTATTCAGAGACAGGGTCTCCTGAGTGGCTGAGGGCCTCCCTAAGTTGCTGAGACTGGCTTTGAACTCATGGTCCTCTTGCCTCAGCCTCCCATGCTCAGCAAATGGCCTATCTTCAAAACACTACATCAGGGAAGCCTTTTTTTCCTTTCCCCAGGATGGATATTCAAATACTTAACCAACAGAATTCCCACAATTTCTAACAGGCCCAATTTCCTCCCCAAACCAGGATAATCTGTCAGGTGGGCTGTGAACTTACTGTTTGAAGAGCTGTCTTGTGCCATGTTGGAAGAGAGTCTCAATGACCAAGAATCCATCCAAGAGATGAGTCGTCGCTGGGCTGAGGCTGGGTTTTATAGGATCAACCCAGATGGCTCCACCCTAAGTTGATCATTTGGATAATTCTCAAGTTCCTCCTCTAGTAATCTCATCTTTTCTCTCTTAATCTAAGGTCTAGATAGGATTCCTGTTCAATCAATAGGGATTTAATCTTATACAAATTCACAGGAATCCCTACACCTAAACCACCACAAGAACATTTTAGCCTATAGTAGCTTACCATGCTGACTCATGTTACGTGTTCCTGACACACAAGATATTCCTTCTAGTTGTTTGGAAGTGATTTCCTCTTCTCTTAAAGGTGTCTGTGCAGGGATGGTGGTCTTGAGACCCCAGAGGGCCACTGGTAAGCCCCAGAGGAATGGAACCCCAGGGAAAGGCCGAGTGCCGAGGTCTGATCTTGGACTTCCAGGCTTCAGAACTGCGAGAAGACAAACTTTGGCCAAGTCATGCATTGTGTGTGGCTTTCTTAGGGCCATCCTGGCTGATGAATGTGACACCCATTCCCCCTCTGAAGTCCCTAATGCCCACTGAACAGGACACCGGCTCCTTGGCCAGGACTATGGCGATCTCATGTTCTCGTGTTCCATTCCAAACATGATCACTGATATCCAGAACACTCATGCAGGTCACCCCCCACACATGAGCTGCACAGGTTACAGAAAGGCTAAGTGGGGACAAGGGCATCCTAGGGCTTCAGAGGCAAGGCAGACACAAATGCAGAGCCGCCGCAGGTGGTCAGATAACTGTGTTTGTTTGATACAGGGATTGAACCCAGGGGTGCTTTACCACTGAGCCACATCCCAGCCCTTTCTATTTTTTTTTATTTTGAGACCCAGTCTTGCCAAGTTGCTGAGGCTGGTCTCAAACTTGCCATCCTCCCACCTAAGCTTCCTGAGCTGCTGGGATCACACTCATGCACCACCACACCTGGCGACAGGTGCTAATTTTTTTTAATCAGCATGACTCAGTTTATCAGTTGGTCTTATGATGGTGCTGTTCTTGTGAGCCTGCTATGTTGTTACCCTAGATGAAGCATGTGTTTCTTTCCACAGTGTCAGAAGTTACTGATTAACCACAGATTCTCAGGCCACACCGCTTTATCAGGGCAGTCACTGACCTGGTGGTCCTGTCAGGTCATCACAGGCATCGTAATCTCTGACATCTACAGCACTTGAGTCACACATCTCACTTTGCACAATGATAGGTGGGTTACACAAAGGCTAAGGGAGGGCCGAGGCAGCCATGGGGCTTCAGGAAGCTGACCTGGAGCAAAGGCCAAGAGCAGACATGAAAGCAGAGTCCCTGGAGTTGGTCCCATAACACCAGGCACCAGCCCAAGGACTGTTCAGGGAGCACAGCTGTCAAAGCACCAGCGCTTACTCTAGGCCAACGTCCCCACCAAAAGCAGCTTCACAGTGTCCTCTCAGAGTGGAACTTGTCTGTGCTAAAGTCCGAGGACAGAGAGTCAAGATTGTCACTGTGGAGATTTTCCTGAGCAAGGCTCATGATGAGTGTCCAGGTGACGGGATCAGGGTACCTCCTATCCAGTCTCAGTGTGCTCTTTCTTTTATGGATCTTGAGTGAGGGGGCTGCATTATTTGGAAGTCTGATATGTTCAGTAAACTCATGGGGTTGGGTGTGGTGGCCCACGCCTGTAATCCCAGCAGCTCTGGAGCCTGAGGCAGAAGGGTCACAAGATGGAGGTCAGCCTCAGCAATTTAGTGAGGCTCCAAAGCAACTTAGTGAGATCCCGTTTTAATAAAAAGTGCTGAAAGGTGGGTCAGTGGTAAGCACCCCTGGGTTCAATGCCTAATAACACCAACAGACAAAGATCATGGGCTTGATTTCACTGACTTGAGTTTCATATGCCCATGCATCCATGTCCTTCTGATTAATTTGATAAGCTCATGAGTGGTCATAATCATTAACACGATCAATGTCTTTATGAGTTTGTGCCTATGCCAGATGGATTGTTGTTGTTTACTAGTACTAAGAAAATGTGTCAACACATTTGAATTCTTAAACTCATAGTAAACTACTGATTCATAAGATGGAATCATTCAGAGCAGGGAGAAGCCTGAGAACTGATGTTCTACACACCATGAAGTCACTCAGGGCAGGCACAGCCTGAGAACTGATGCTCTGTACCCCATGGAGTCACCCATGCAAGCGCAGAGTGAGAACTGCTGTGTTGTACACCATGAAGTGACTCAGGGCAGGCACAGCCTGAGAACTGCTGCTCTGTACCCCATGGAGTTATGCAGGATGGGCACAGCCTAAGAACTGCTATTCTCTAATCCATGGAGTCAATCAGGACAGGCACAGCCTGAGAACTGCTGCTCTGTACCCCATGGAGTTATGCAGGATGGGCACAGCCTGAGAACTGCTATTCTCTAATCCATGGAGTCAGTCAGGACAGGCACAGCCTGAGAACTGCTGTTCTGTATTCCATGGAGTCACTCAGAACAGTTGGAGCCTAAGACTGCTGTCCTACACAGCATGGAGTCACTTGGGGCAGGTGCAGCCTGAGAACTGCTGCTCTCTACACCACATAGTCACTGAAGGCAGACACAGCCACAGAAGTGCTGTTCTACACACCTTGGAGTCACACAGGGTTAGGTACAGCCTGATAATGGCTTTTCTGCATACCTTGGAGTCAGTCACAGTGCAGCCTGAGAAGTGTTATTCTATACCACAGAGTTACTTTGATTAGGAGCAGCCTGGAAAAATATGTTCTGTGCATTATGGAGATTCTAAGGATTGCAATAAACTGAGAACTTCTGTTATGTACACCATGGAGTCACTCAGGGTGGGTGAAGCCTGAGAACAGCTGCTCTATACACCATTGACACTCTCAGGGAGAAAGCAGCCAGAGAAGTGGTGTTCTACACACCATGGAGTCACAGTGCAGGCACACCCCAAGAGCTATTGTTCTGTACACAATGGAGTCACTCGGTTCGCATAGCCTGCTTTTATACACACCATAGAGTCACTCAGGGTAGGCACAGGCTTAGAACTACTGTCCTGTACACCATGGAGTCTTTCAGGGAAGGTGAAGCCTGAGAACTGCTGTTCTATACACCACTGAGTCACTGAGGGAGGAGCCTTCAACTGCTGTTGTACATACCATGGAATCACTCAGGGCAGGCACAGCCAGAGAACTGCTATTCTGTGCATTATGTAGTCACTCAAGGGATGCACAGCTTAAGACTTCTGTCCTAAACATCATGGAGCCTCTCAGGACGGGGGGAGCCGGAGAACCAATGTTCTGTACACCATGGAGACACTGAGGGAGAGCACAGCCAGAGAACTGCTGTTCTATACACCATTGAGGCACTCAAATTTAGGTACAGTTTGAGCACTGTTGTTCTACACCAGTGGAGTCACTCAGGGCAGGGACAGCCTGAGTTGTGTTGCTCTGTACACTAAGGAGGTATTCAGGCAGGCACAGCCTGAGAACTGCTGTTCTCTATGCAATAGAGGCACTCAGGGCAGACATAGTCTGACATCTCCTCTTGACACCGTGGAGTCATTCAGGGCTGGCTGAGCCTGAGATTTCTGTCCTACACACCATGGAGTCACTCAGAGCAGAAGCATCTGGAGAACTGCTGCTCTGTATAAGGAAAATAAGAAGAGACACAGAGACAAGATGCAGAGGCAGGAAAAATGGCTGCTCATCCAAGCGGCCATGTTTATTTATACCTTTAGGTTCTATTTGGTAATTAGTGTCATCACCACATGATTGTTTATTGTATCAGTAAGGTTGATTTTTCCATATTTTCATTCTATAGTTAAAATATGCAATGTTATGTTAGGGTCTGTAAACAAGTCAAGATGGCGCCTGGCATTTTGCCAGAGGGAGTGGTTTGTGAAGTAACGCCAGCGAGCCTGTAAGTGTGGAGATTCCTTATTGGTTGACTGCTGTATGTAGTTTATGTTAATTAAGATAAGCTGTGTGTAGGGGCTGGGGATGTAGCTCAAGCAGTATCGCGCTCACCTGGCATGCATGTGGCCCGGGTTCGATCCTCAGCACCACATACAAAGATGTTGTATCTGCCGAAAACTAAAAAATAAATATTAAAAAAAAATGTTGTGTCCACCGAAAACTAAAAAATAAATATTAAAAAAAGATAAGCTGTGTGGAATGTATATATACCCCTCCTGTCCTACAATAAACGGCTCCCACTCCTGCTGTATCAATGTACACAAGTTGTTTGTCACCCCCCCGGTTAGTTTGCCCAGCCAGCCAGGCTGCGGCAATGTTAGGAGATTTGTGTAGCTCTCAAGAAAGTCCATTGTTTAAAGTTACTGTTATTGGGTAGGTTCAGGAGCACCAGAGCTTGGTGAAACACTGTAGTTATCTAATAACAAGTTCCTTTATTCCCAGGAGCTCTATGCCTGAGAGCAAGGTCAAAGCTGATAAGACTCTAGCACAGAGCTTCCTTATGCAAGGCATTGCTTCAGCAGCCAGGCATTTCCTAGTATCCAGGCATTCTGTCCCTTTGCACTGAAACTTCCCAAAAGACAGACATTCTATTCCTTTGTACAGTAATGTCCTTTGCCACCAAGCATGCCACAGCCATGAAGCTATCAGACACCCAGTACCAAACACAGAACCCTGACAGCTCTGTACACCATAGAGTCACTCAGTGTGGGCACAGCCAGAGAACTGCTGTTCTACACACCATAGAGTTGCTCAGGATTAGATAGAGCCCGAGAAATGTTGTTCTACACACCATGAAGTCACTCAAGGCAGGCACAGCCTGACACCTGCTGTTCTGTACACCCTGAAGTCACTCAGGGGAGGTGGAGCCTGAGAAATGCTGTTCCATATACCATAGAGTCACTTAGGGTAGGTGTAGCTTGAGAAATACTATTCTGTGCACTATGGAGTCAAACAGGGCAGGTGTAGCCTGAGACTGCTGTCCTAAACATCATGAAGTCACCCAGGGCAGAAGCAGCCTAAGAACCACTGTTTTGTACACCATGGAGTCACTGAGGAAGAGCACATCCTGAGAACGGCTGTTCTGTACACCTTGGAGTAACTCAGTGGAGGTACAGCTTGAGCACTGCTGTTTTACACACAATGGAGTCACTCAGGGCAGGGGCAACTTGAGAGGTGCTCTTCTGTATACCATGGAGTTATTCAGGCAGGCACAACCTGAGAACTGCTGTTCGCTACAAAATGGAGTCACTCAGGGAAGGAGCAGCCAGAGAACTGCTGTTCTACATATCATGGAGTCATTCTATGCATGCACAGCCTGAGATCTGTTCTGCACATCATGGAGTCATTCAGGGCTGGCTGAGTCTGAAATTTCTGTCCTACACACCATGGAGTCACTCAGAGTAGAAGCAGCCTGAGAACTGCTGTCTGTACACCCTAGCATCAACCAGTGCAGGCACAGCCTGAGAGCTAATGATCTACACATTTAGAGTCACTCAGGGCACAATGGCCTGAGAACTGATATTATACACTTTATGGAGACACTCAGGGAAAGACAGCCAGAGAGCTACTGTTCAGTATGGCATGAAGTCACTCAGGGCAGGTGCAGCCTGAAAATGGCTATTCTATACAACATGGAGTCAATAGGGGCAGATAAAGCCTGAGGACTGCTATTCTACACATCACAGAGTCACTTGGGTCAGATAAAACCTGAGAACTACTTTTCTACACACCTTGAAGTCACTCAGGGAGGGGAGTACACAGATGGGAAACTGCTGTTCTACACACCATGAAGTCATTCAGGGCAGGTTCTATGTTACTATATACACCCTGGTGTCATTCAGGGGAGTTGCAGCCTGAGAGCTGCTGTTCTACACACCATAGAGTCACTCAAGGCTGGCACAGTCTGAGAACTGGTGTTCTCTACAATATGGAGTCACTGGGGCAGGTGCAGCCTGAGAGCTGCTGTTCTAGAAAACATGGAGTCACTCTGGGAAGGTTCAGCTTGAGAACTGCTGTTCTGTGCACCATGAACAGGTGGAGCAGAACAGTCACTTATAACAGGTGGAGCCAGACTGCCGTCCTACACAGCATGGAGTCACTCATTACAGGGGCATCCTGAGAACTGCTGTTCTGTACACCATATAGTAACTGAGGGCAGGCACAACCAAACAACTGCTGTTCTACACACCATGGAGTCACTCAGGGTTAGGTACAGCCTGATCTTTTCTGTTCTACACAAAATGGAGTTACTCAGGGCAGGGGCAGCCTGAGAACTGCTGCTCTGAAAATCATAGTGTCACTCAGGGTGGACACAGCAACAGAACTGCTGTTCTAAACACCTTAGAGAAATGGTGTTCTACACACCATGGAGATATTCAAGGCAGAAAAAGCCTGAGACTGCTGTTCTATCCACCCTGGAGTCACTCAGGGGAGATGCAGTCTAAGAGGTGCTGTTCTACACACTATAGATCACTCAGGGCAGGCAAAACCTGAGAGGTGTTGTTCTACACACTATGGAGTCAGCCTGATGCAGCCTGAGAACTGCTGTTTTGTACACCATGGAGTCACTAAAAAATGGCGTAGCTGGATACACCCATGAAGTAACTCAGGGACCATGTAGACTAATTACTAGAGTTCTGTATACCATGAAGTCACTCAGTGTGAGATCAGCCTGAGAACTGCTTTTATATACAAAATTGAGTCACTCAGGGCCAGTACAGCCTCAGAATTACTGTTCTGTACATCATGGGGTCACTCAGTGCAAGTGCAGGCTGATAACTGCTGTTCTCTACACCATGGAGTCACTCAGTGTAAACACAGCCAGCAACCTCCATTGCTACACACCATAGAGTAGCTCAGGGTTAGTTATAGGCTGAGCACTGCTATTCTGAACAACATGGGGTCACTCAGGACAGGTACATCCTCAGTACTCCTGCTCTGTACATGATGGAGTCACTGAGGCAAGCGCAGCCTGAGAAGTGCATTTATGTACCAATGACTCACTCAGGGAAGGCACAGTCTGAGATCAGATGTTTTACACACCATGGAGTCACTCGGGTTAGGAGCAGACTAAGAACTGCTGTTCTGTAAACCCTGAAGTTACTCAGGGGAGATGCAACCTTAGAGCTGCTGTTCTACATACTATGGATCTCTCATGGCAGGCACAGCCTGAGAGCTGCTGTTCTATACACTATGAAGTCAGCCTGATGCAGCCCAAGAACTGCTGTTCTATACACTATGAAGTCAGCCTGATGCAGCCCAAGAACTGCTGTTCTATACACCATGGAGTCACTATAAGATAATGTAGCCTTATTAGTGTTCTCCTACACCCAAGGAGTAACTCAGGACCCATGTAGCCTAATTACTAGAGTTCTATACACCATGGAGTCACTCAGTGTGAGGTTAGCCTGAGAAGGGCTTTTATACACACAATTGAGTCACTCAGGGCCAGTGCAGCCTCAGAACTGCTGTTCTGTACACCATGGAGTCACTCAGCACAGGTAAAACCTGAAAATAGCTGTCCTATACACCATGGTGTCACTCAGGCCAGGCATCCAGACAGCTGCTTTTCTGTACACCATAAAGTCATTCAGGGCAGGTGCACCCTGAAAACTGCTGTTATGTACACCATGGAGTCACTCAGGCAGGCATAGCATGTGACTGCTGTCCTATACATCATGGAGACATTCAGAACAAGGCAGTATGAGAACCTCTGTTCTGTATGCCATGAAGTCACTCAGGGCAGGCACAGCCTGAGAAGTATTGTTCTGTAAACCTTGGAGTCATTCAGGGCAGGTCCAGTCTGAGAACTGCTATTCTACACACCATGGAGTCACTTGGGACAGGTTAAGCCTGATAACTGCTACACTATTGACCATGGAGTCACTCAGGTCACAGGTTGTCTGAGAAATGCTGTTCTACACATGTGATGTCACTTAGGGCAGGCACATCCTGAGAACTGCTGCTCTCTACACTATTGAGTAACTCAGAGCTGGTGTAGCCTGAGAACTGCTGTCCTACACACCATGGAGTCATCTATGGCAGGTGCAGCATGAGAACCTCTGCTCTATATATGATGGAGTTATTCAGGGTGTGTGAAGCTTACACAACCATGAAGTCACTAAGGGTTAGGTACTACCTGAGCACTGCTGTTCTACACACCATGGAGTCACTCAGGGAAGATGCAGCCTGAGAAGTGTTGTTTTGTATACCATGGAGTCATTTAAGGTGTTCAAAGAACTTCTGTTCTACATGCCATGGAGTCACTTAGCACAGGTGAACCCTGAGAACAACTGTTCTGTACACCATGGAGTCACTCAGACAGAGGCAGCCTGAGATCTGCTATTTTGTACACCCTGGAGTCACTCAGGAAAGGTGCAGCCTGATAGCTATTGTTTTATACACCATGGAGCCACTCAGGGCAGGTGTAACTAAGCACTGCTGTTCTACATACCAGGAAGTCACTTGGGTTCAATCACAGCCTGAGTACTGCTGTTATACACATTATGGAACCAATCCAGTCAGGCACAGCCTGAGAACTGCTGTCCTACACACCATGATAGTCACTCAGGTCAGGCACAGCCTGAGAAGTGCTGTTATGTACACCCTGGAGTCACTCAGGGGAGATGCAATCTCAGAGCTGCTGTTCTATATACCATGGAGTCACTCGATGCAGGTGCAGCCTGAGAGCTATTCTAGAAAATATGGTGACACTTTGGGAAGGTGTTACATGAGAACAGATGTTTTTCTATATACCATGGAGTCACCCAGGCAGAATCAGAGTGAAAACTGCTGTTCTACACAAAATTTAGTCACTTGGGTCATGTGCAATTGGAGATCTGCTGTTCTACACACCATGGAGTAACTCAGGGCAGGTACAGCTTGAGAGCTGCTATTCTACATACTTGGAGTCACTCAGGGTACCATGGCCTGAGAGCTGATTATCTACATTCTATGGAGTCACTCACAAACAGCAGGGCACAAACAGCCTGAGATATACTGCTTAATACAGCATGAAGTCACTCAGAGCAGGTGTAGCCCAAGAACTGCTGTTCTACCATGGAGTTACTCAGGACAGATGTAGCATGAGAACTGATGTCTGACACACCATGTAATCACTCAGGGCAGTCACAGCCTCAGAACCTCTGTTCTGTACAACATGGAGTGTTTTGGGATGTAAGAAGCCTGAGAATTGATATTCTACAAAACAAGAGTCACTCAGGGTTAGGCACTGCCTGAACACTGCTGTTCTACACACATGGAGTCACTTAGTGCAGGTGCAACCTAAGAATGGATATTCTGTATACCATGGAATCACTCAGGCAGGCACAGCCTATGAACTTCTGTTATCTAAACTATGGGGTTATTCAGGACAGATGCATTTTGAGAACTGCTTTCCTACACCCCATGGAGTCAATCAGGCAGACACAGCCTGAGAAATGATGTTCTGTACACCCTGGAGTTGTTCAGGGCAGGGGTGCCTGAGAACTATGGTTCTGTATTCAATGGAGTCACTCTGGTCAGGTGTAGCCTGTAAACTTCTTTTCTACATGCCATGGAGTCACTCAGGAAAGATGCATCCTGAAAACTGTTGTTCTGTACACCATGGCGTCACTCAGGTGAGGCACTGCCTGAGAAGTGCTGTGCTGTACATCATGGAAGCATTCAGGGCAAATGCAGCCTGAGAACTGCTCTTTGGTACACAATAAAGTTTGCCAGGCACAAACTGAGAACTGCTATTTTACATTTCATGGAGCCACACAGGGCAAGCACACCCTGAAAAATTATATTTAATATACCTTGGAGTCACTCAGGGGAGGTGCAACCTGAGAACTGTTGCTCTGTACATCATAGAGTCACTCAGGGTGGGCATAGCAAGAGAAATAAAATTCTGCACACCATGGAGTTACTCAGGGTTAGATATATCCTGAGAAATGCTGTTCTACATACCATGGAGTCACTCAGGGCAGGTTGAGAACTGCTGTTCTATACACCATGGAAACACTAAAAAATGGTATAGTCTTATAAGTGATCTCTTACACTCTCTGGAGTAACTCAGGGCCCATGCAGCCTAATTACTAAAGTTCTGCACACCATGGAGTCACTCATAGTGAGCTCAACCTGAGAACTGCTGTTATACAAATAACTGAGTCACTCATGGCAGGTGCATCCTGAGAACAGCTATTCTGTACATCATGGGAGTCACTCAATGCAGGTGCATCCTGAGAAACTGCTGTACCACTGACCATGAAGTCACTCAGGTCATGGGCTATCTGAAACTGCTATTCTATCATTGTTGTGTCATTTAGGCCAGGTACATCCTGAGAACTACTGTTCTACACACCATGGAGTCACTCAGGGTAGGCAGTACCTGAGATCTTCTGTTCTGTACACCATGGAATCACTCAATGTAAATGCAGCATGCAAAATGCTGTTCCACCCACCATAGAAACACTCAGGGCAGTCACAGCCTGAATACTGGTGTTCTACACATCCAAACATCAGTCACAACAGGAGCAGCATCAGAACTTCTCTAATACACACCATGGATTCACTCAGGCAGGGAACACCTGAGAACTGCTGTTCTGTACACCATGGATTTATTCACGGGAGGCACAACCTGAGAAGTGTTGTTTTATACAACATGGAGTCATTATGGGCAGGCACAGCCTGAGTACTTCTGTTCTACACACAGTAGAGTCATACAGGGCAGACATAACTTGAGAAGTGCTATTCTGTGCACCATGGAGTCACTCTGAAGGTGCAGCCTGAGAACTGCTGTTCTGTACATCATGAAGTCACTCAGGGGAGGCACAGCCTGAAAACTGATGTTTCACAAACCATGGAGACATTCAGGGTGGATTCGGCCTGAGAAAAGATGTTTTACATATCATGGAGTCATTCAGGCCAGATGACTGCTGTTTTGTACACCATGAAATCAAAGAGAACATTCCCAGCCTGAGAACTGCTCTCCAACACATGATGGAGTCACTCAGGAGAGGCGCAGCTGACAACTCCTGTTCTACACACCATGGAGTCACTCAGGACAGACACAGCCTGAGAGCTGCTTTTCTATTAGCCATGGAGTTAATTAGCTCAGACACATACAAGATCTACTATACTGTACACCATGGAGGATCTCAGGGTAGGCTCAGCTTGAGAACAGCTATTCTGTACATCATAGAGTAATTCAAGGCAAGAGCAGCCTGAGAACAGCTGTTCTACCGAGCATGCATCACCAGAAAAGGCATAGCCTGAGAACTGATGTTCTGTACACTACATAGTCACTGAGAGCAGGGCTGCCTGAGAACTACTGTTTTGTACTCTACAGAGTGCCTTGGAACAGGTGCAGCCTGTGAACTGCTTTTCAACATACCATGGAGTCACTCAGGCAGATGCAGCTTAAGAATGCCTCTTCTGTACAGTATGGAGTCACTCATGGTAGACAAAGTCTGAGAACTGATGTTCTACATACCATTGAAACACTCAGGGAGATAGCTGCCTTAGAACTTCACCAAGGGCATGTGCACTATCAAAAATGCTGTTTGGTACACTGTGGGGTCTCTCAGGTCAGGCACAGCCTGAGAAGTGCTGTGCTGTACATCATAGAGTCTTTTAGGGCAAGTGTAGTCTGAGAACTGCTGTTTTGTATATAAGTAAGTTTCTCAGGCGCAGACTGAGAATTAATGTTCTATATTCCATGGAGTCACTCAAGGCAGGTGAAGCCTGAGAACTGGTGTTCTGTACACTATGGAGTTATTCAGGGCAGGCAAAACCTAAGATCTCCTGTGGGAGACCAACCTTACACGTGACTGAGTCACACTCCCCGGCTGGGAACTGAGGTTCTCAGTTACAGAAATGTGGCAGAGCTTTCCCCACCCTTCTTGGGTGCGAGGGTCAGTGTCTCGTGCATGGGTGTGTCTTGCTATAGCCCCATGAGTGAAGCTATGCTCACCTGTTCCTTTAGAATATAATCTCTTGCCCTGTTTAGGATAGAATCTTCCATGGGAGTGCCTTGTGTGTGTCCCCTTCTCTTATTGTGCCCTTGGGTGTGGCCTACCCAGGTATCAGTCAACCTGCTGACAGTGGCCATCATGAAGATAGACTCAGCCCCCTGAAACCTGATCCCTTGCCTCATTTGAATAGCTTCTCCTCAATAAAAGGGGTCAGCAGTACTCTCGCTCTTTCTGCAGACCCTTAAGGTCAGAGGAGCTGTCACAGTGACCCCAAAGAAAAAGGTATTGTGTCTCTTGTGTGGTTATTTCATGCAGCCCAGTTAGACCAGTTTAACTGGAGTGACCCCTGAGCCTTTTAGTTGCAAGAACAGAAACCCGGCAATCTCCTGTTCTGGGCACCATGAACTCACTCAGAACATGTAGAGAAAGAAACTGCTGTCCTAAACACCATGGAGTTACTCAAGGCATGGGTAGCCTAATAACTGAGTTCTGCACACCATAAAGTCACTGAGGGCAGATGCAGCAGAGAACTACTGTTCTATATGCCATGGTGTCACTGAGGATTGGGTAGAGCCTAAGCACTGTTATTGTATACACCATGGAGTCACTCAGGGCAGGTGCAGCCTGAGAACTGCTTTCTACACATCTTAAGTGACTCAGAGCAGATGCAGGATGAGAATGGCTTTTCTATGCACCATGAAATCACTCGGGGCAGGCACAGCCTGAGAACTGCTGTTCTGTAACCATGGAGTTATTCAGGGCAGGTGCAGCCTGAAAAGTGCTGTTGTACACACCATGGAGTCACTCAGGGCAGGCACAGGTGAAGGACTGCTTTTCTGTACACAGTGGAGTTATTTAGAACTGGTGCATCCTGAGGACCTCTGCTTTATACACCACAGAGTTGCTGGAGGCAGACACAAGACAGAATTCCTGTAATACACATAGTGGAGTAGCTTAGGGTAGGCACAACCTGACTACTGCTCTTCTGTGTACCATAATATGACTCATGGGAGAAACTGTCTGAGAACTACTGTTCCAAACACTCTGGAGTCACTTAGGACAGGTGCAGCCAGAGAAATTCTCTTCTGTACATGATTGAGTCAGTCAAAGCAAGTGCTACTAAGAGCTGTTGCTCTGTATACTCTGGAGTCACTCAAAACAGGTGCAGCCTCTATTTGCTGATGACATGATTCTATACCTAGAAGACCCCTCCCCAAAAAAACTCCACCAGAAAACTTCTAAAACTAGTAAATGAATTCATCAAAGTAGCAGGATATAAAATAAACACCCATAAACCAAAGGCATTTCTGTATATCAGTGGCAAAGCCTCTGAGAAGGAAATAAGGAAAACTACCTCATTCACAATAACCTCAAAAAAAGATACTTGGGATCAACTTAACCAAAGAGGTAAAAGATCTATACAATAAAAACTATGAACCCTAAAGAGAGAAATCAAAGAAGACCTTAGAAGATGGAAAGATCTACCTTGCTCCTGGATTCGCAGAATTAATATTATCAAAATGACCATACTACCAAAAGCACTATACATCTTTGCAATTTGATCAAAATCCCAATGGTACTCCTCATAGAAATAGAAAAAGCAATCATGAAATACATCTGGAAAAATAAGAGACCCAGGATAGCTAAAGCAATCCTTAGCAGGAAGAGCAAAGCAGGTGGCATTGGTATACCAGACCTTAAACTATACTACAGAGCAATAGTTTAAAAAACCAGCATGGTATTGGCACCAAAACAGACTGATAGACAAATGGTACAGAATAGAGGACACATGGGCTGGGGATGTGGCTCAAGCGGTAGCGCGCTCGCCTGGCATGTGTGCGGCCCGGGTTCGATCCTCAGCACCACATACCAACAAAGATGTTGTGTCCGCTGAGAACTAAAAAATAAATATTAAAAATTCTCTCTCTCTCTCTCTCTCTCTCTCTCTCTCTCTCTCTCTCTCCTCTCTCACTCTCTCTTTAAAAAAAAAAGAAAAAAAAAGAAAAAAGAAAAAACAGAATAGAGGACACAGAGACTAATCCACAAAATTACGATTATCTTATATTAGACAAAGTTACCAAAAACATGCACTGGAGAAAAGATAGCATCTTCAACAAATGGTGCTGGGAAAACTGTAAATCCATATGCAACAAAATGAAATTAAACCCCTATCTCTCACCATGCACAAAACTTAACTCAAAATGGATCAAGGACCTAGGAATTAAACCAGAGACTCTGCATCTAATAGAAGAAAAAATAGGTCCTAATCTTCTTCATGTGGGATTAGGCTGCAACTTCCTTAATAAGACTCCTATAGTGCAAGAATTAAAACCAAGAATCAATAAATGGGATAGATTCAAACTAAAAAGTTTCTTCTCAGAAAAAAAAAAATCTGTGAGGTCCACCATGCGGCCAGCACAATGGTTTCATTAATGAGGTTCTTGGCATAAAAGTTAGCTAGCAGAGATCGAAATAAAACACACAGACTCAGTTACCTTTTTTCTATGACCAGGTCCGAGATGGCTCCCCTCTCTGGTTCCCACCTCTAACTGCCCAGCAGGGCAGCAAGGATTACTCAGGGCTAGCAGGAGAGAGAGAGAGCAAGCATGCCAGGGAGTAGCCTTTTATTGGGGAACAAGAAATACAGGGGAGAATTCCATCCAATGAAGGTTGAGGGGGGCTGCACTCCAAGGTCAGGGTCAGTGATTGGGCCCCCGGGGTCAGTGGTCAGTCACACCCCTACACGGACAGGTTCTCTCATCAGGAGAGGGCTGGGAAAGTTCCAACACAGCCAGAACACCTCAGACCAAAAACCGGGAGTTGCCCAGTCACGTGTGAGAATGGCTCCCCACATATCCCCCCTTTCTTTTCTTAACAATGAGGCGGCGGTTCACTCTCTGGAGTTTCTGTATTCTTGTTCCAAAGACTCGCTATGCTATGATTACAACACAAAAGAGAATTAACAGCAAAGAGAATAATTCAATAATGTACCAAGCGGAGTGTTTAAGAATATTTCCAGGGTTGAATCCATTCAACTCCTTTAATATTTGGTTAGCCAAGGAAGAAGGATCCAAAAAATCAGCTCTATTATTTTGAATGTCTTGGATATGGTGATGAAGTTCCAGAATATCCAAGCTATTATTACTATTTTGCCAAATACCTAACAAATGGTTTTTAACCTTCTCCCAATCCCAGAGAGAAGCATTGTACTTGGCAGCTGTAACACACACATACTTATAATTAGCATGGCATTTAAGCCTTTCTTTAAATTTTAAGGCTGAAAGTTCATTACCTATGTCTATAACAGTCGCCTATAAGGCATTTAACTTAGTCTCAATCCTTTAATCAATATTTACTTGATTACGCAGAGCCTTGGAAGTATTTTGAGCTAAACTATTAAGAAATTTTGCATGCTGAATATTTTGAGACAATGTCAGAGACACAGAGACAGTTGAGGCAATAAAAGAGACTAGCGCCAAAACACCAACAATTATAACTCCAATAGCATGTTTAGGTCTTGCTAACTGGGCATGAATTTGCTGCAAGACTTGTAAACCAGCATCAGCATACCATGGCTCTGGAATATTAGCAGGTAATAAAACGAAAGAGGGCTGATGAAGTATCAGCACTCCTTTTCCTCCATTATACCTAGTAATACAATTGGTTAGGTTACATTTATTACAAGTAACAATATATCTGTCATCTATCCATTTAACTTTTACATTTCCAATAATTAAAACATAAGGAGATTGGACACAGGCTTGTAAGCCATAGCAAGATCCCTCTTTACAGTTCTTGCTTTCAAATTTTGGTAAAGGTTTATCTGTAAAATGTAAGAATTCTGAGGCAGCAATTAAATGCCAAACATCCTTTTGAACACCTCCTTTACTACAAGTCAAAATATTACTAACAAATCCTGCAGGTGCCACAGCAGAATTTCTTCATAATTGTCTCTTATCAATTTTTGGAGACCAGTCTAAAATATACCCAGTATCTTTAGACACCTTATGTTGTACAGGAAAGGTATTTACATAATCCATCCATCTAGGAAAGGTGCCAATTTCAATTGTAGAACTATTTGGACAGTGGGGTATCGATGGAGGTTTTGCAGAAATGACTGGCTTGTTATGGGAAAGTCCCATCTTAATTACTGATCTAGTATAAGGTTTTAAGTCCCCATAAATAGAATTATTTGTCAGTCTAGGTCTACCAATCACTGTCTTTTCTTCAAATGATACTTTCAGACAGCCAGCATGTTTATCGTGTGACCAACACAAAGGTAATTGGGCACTGTAGCCAGAATAATTAAATCTAGTCACATGATTGGGAGTAATATGAGTATCTGTAAATCCTCCCATCATGAATGAGTCATTAGTAAATACTGGAATAGATTCTCCAGTCCACACAGCTGGGTGTACCAGGGGTGGATCTGGGAAATATGTCCAGTAAGTGTCTACTTGATTCCCCTTTACCTGACAGCCCAGCAGGGCAATTACTGTCGCTACCATCAAGACTGGGGTCCTGTTTTTTCCTAGGAGTCAAATTGTTCGGGAAGCCTAGGTTGTTAGCTTCTTCACTCACGTCTTCCCATGAAATCAGCTTTTTGGCTGGTTCAATCTGGTCTTTCTTCATCCTTTTCCAATATCTCCTCCTTCTGGATAGGGGCTCCTCTGGGTCGATCCTCAGTCGCTTGAATCTGGGTTCTATCTCTTCCATGTCTGATAGCACGTTCAGGCACCCAAATAGGATCAAAAGCACCTTCTGGGAAGATACAAGCATGACCTCTGCCCCAGTGGATCTGGGCCTCTCCACTGACTGGTCTGTAAATCTTTCCACAAAACTCTGCCTAAAGGGCTTGTTACTGAGGGAGACATTTGCCTCTCAGCAGCAGTGTGACCTTCTGAGTCACAGTTTAAAAAATTTAAAACAAACAAGGCATGATTAAGGCTATTTTGGGGAGTCACAACCATATTCCCTCCCTTTAATTTTTGTAATTGAAGCTTAATAGATAAATGAGCTCGTTCCACAATGGCTTGACCTTGGGGGTTATAAGGAATTCCTGTTTTATGATTAATTTTAAACTCTTGGCAAAATTGTTGAAAAGAAGAGCTTACGTAAGCTTGAGCATTATCTGTTTTAATCTGCATAGGGCACCCTAAAACAGAAAAAGCTGCTAGGCAATGAGAGATTACATGTTGAGTATTTTCCTTAGTTCGTGCTGTGGCAAAAATGAATCTAGAATAAGTGTCCACTATAACATGCACATAACATTGCTTACCAAATTGAGGAATATGAGTTACATCCATTTGCCATATTTGATTTGGTTTTAATCCACAGGGATTTACCCCTGATGGCAGAGATGGAGTGTGAATAACACACTTTGGGCATTGGCTTACAATCTGATGAGCTTGTTCTCTAGTAATATTAATTTTTTTACGTAAGCTAGAAGCATTTTGATGATGCAAGGAATGGGAAGCTAGTGCACAGTCATATGAAGACATCTGTTGACAAAAAGCTACTAATTTATCCATTTTGTCATTACCTGAAACTAAGGGTCCTGTAAGATTAGTATGAGCTCGTATGTGTCCTATGAAACATGGGTACTTTCACATTAGCACTGTCTTTTGTAAATTATGAAATAATTCAAATAACTCCTGTGATGAAGTATACCCAATAACTGAAGTTTCAATATTTTTAGTAACTCCGACTGCATATAAGCTGTCAGAATAAATATTGATAGGCTCATTTGAAAAGTAATCTAAGGCACAAATCAGAGCTTGAAGCTCTGCTCTTTGGGCAGAAGTGTAAGAAGTTTGTATTACCTCTGTGTGAACACGACTATGAAAACCTGCTTTACCTGAGTTAGAACCATCCGTAAACACCAATAAAGCTTCATCTATAGGATGTGCACGTACAATCTTTGGAAAAATAAGTGACGTTAATGATGCAAATTGTATAATCTTATCATGAGGATAATGGCTATCTATCTGGCCAGGAAAATCAGCAAAAGCTATCTGCCATGAGCTAGAAGTTTGAAAAAGCCAATTAGTCTGTTGAACAGAAAATGGAATAATTATGATATCAGGCTCAGATCCAATTAATTGTAATATCCTAGTTTTGCCCTTAATTACTAATTGAACTATGGAATCATGAAAAGGAATTAATGTTTTTTGAGGGGAGTGGGATAAATAAATCCACTGAATAACTCCTAATCTTTGCCATATGGCTCCTGTTGGGGTATGCTCAGTTGGAAATATTAATAAATACACTATTTCTTTAGGATCAACTCTAGTAAGCTGTGCATTTTTAATTGCATTTTCAACTCTCCTTAAAGCCATTTTAGCTTCTAAGGTCAGCTGACGTGGAGAGGTTGGAGAAGGATTTCCTTGTAATATCTGAAATAAAGGACTTAACTCAGAAGTAGTTAGTTTTAAGGATGGCCTCAGCCAATTAATATCTCCTAATAGCTTTTGAAAATCATGAAGTGTATGTAACTCCTTAACTCTTATCTGAAGATTTTGAGGATGGATTGTACGTCCTTGAGTTATCTGACCTAGATATTGAAAAGGGGACACCTTTTGAATTTTTTGAGGAGCTATGCATAAATCCATCGCTGTAAGTGAAGTCTCTAACTGAGTAAAAATTTCTGAAAGTACCTCTGGATTAGCATGAGCCAATAATATGTCATCCATAAAATGAATAATATATGCATCAGGAAAGCTATTTCTTATGGGATCTATTGCCTGGTCAATGTATTTTTGGCACAGTGTAGAACTATTATGCATTCCCTGGGGGAGTACTTTCCAGCAATATCTTTTAACAGGTTCCTTAAAATTAATTGCTGGGCCAGTGAAGGCAAATCTCTCACAATCTCCAGGATGTAACCTTATAGAGAAAAAGCAGTCTTTTAAATCTATTACCATCAAGCTATAATCTAAAGGGATGGCTGTGGGGGAAGGAAGTCCTGGCTGTAATGATCCCATAGGCCGAATTGCATGATTTATTGCCCTTAAATCCTGTAGCAATCTCCAATTTCCTGACTTTTTCTTAATAACAAAAATAGGTGTGTTCCAAGGACTAAGCGTTGGTTCAATATGACCAGCCTGAAGTTGTTCCTCAACTAACCTATGAATTATTTTAAGCTTTTCCCCTGAGATGGGCCACTGAGAAATCCATATAGGCTCCTCTGTGAGCCAGGTGATTTTTTCAGCTGTCTTAGGGATCGGGGAAGTACTCAGGGCCCCTAATAAAAATTTTGGCTTGGAGCATTTACTAATCTTTGTCATGGAGACTGGTTTGTAAACAGATACTCTTCCTGAAGGGCCTCCTTATCATCTCCAGGAAAATACCTCTGATTAACTTCCTCAACTGACCTTATAGAGTTTGGAGTAACTAATAACAATCCCATTTTGGCTAAAATATCTCTTCCCCATAGGTAAACTGGTAAAGACTCTAAAACATAAGGCTTAAATACTCACTGTCCCCATCGGAATCTTCCCAACGGAGATAGTTGGCACTTTGAGCAGGCTGTGAAACCTGTCCTATTCCCTCTAGGTTAGCTGGCGCTACATGTAAAGGCCAGTTCCTAGGCCAGAATCTACTAGAAAAGACAGAGATATAAGCCCCTGTGTCTGTTATTCCTAGGAACTTTTTATTATTAATTTTAAGTTCTAATAAAGGGCGTTCTTGTCATACTAACTGTGACCAGTATACTCTGTCTGGCGGTTTAGAAACTGAATCTACTGGCAGGTGTCTTCCTGAGTCACAAGGCAATAAAATCAATTGGGCAAATGTATCCTTTGGAGTGAGCCTTAGGGCATAATTGGACCTTACAGTAACATTTAATTGTCCTTTAAAATTTGAATCTATCACACCAGGTATCACCTCAATGTCTCCCTTTAAATTATTATGTCCCAAAATTAAACCTATAGTATTATCAGGAAGCGGCCCGAAAATCCCAGTAGGGATTTGTTCTGGCCCTGTTTCAGGATTCAATTCAACTGTCCTGGAAGGTCCTAAGAAAACTGTCTGCGATCTATGTTCCGGTAAAAATCGCGGGCTGTCCTGGTCAGCGCCAGTGACATCACACTGTGCGACCTCTCCTAGAACTCCCCGTATTGTTGCTCGGCCTGGGGAGGGGCCGACCGGAAGTTTTTTGTCCTCCCGCTAGGAGGAAATGCCGGCGGCTAGAAGGCGGGCTGATCCGCGCCATCTTGATACGCCACGCGGGGTTGAGTGCTGCAATATCTATTATCGCCAGTAGATGGAGCCCTGAACTTAAAATTGCATATGCGACACTCACCGCAAAATGATTATTTTTCCCGCAAATGTAACATTTCCTGCGGGACTTTCGTCCTAAATCCTGTGGCCTCAAGGTTTCTTTTAGTGCCGTGGCTAGGACTACTGTCTGCAAATGGGTAGAGTCTATGTCAGAACATAAGTGGATAAACTCAGAAATTGTCCCTTTTTTACGGTGCGGCCTGAGAACGTCTTGACAGTACTTATTTGCGTTTTCAAATGCCAATTCCCTAACAATGAACTCACTCGCCCCGCGGGTCCCAGTTGACCTGTTTGCAGCCTGGTACAATCGGGCTGCGAAATCTGAGTATGGTTCACTGGCACCCTGCCTGATTTTGGTAAGAACTAAATTGGATTGGTCTTTAGAGACAATCTGCCTCCAGGCACGTTTCACACAATCAGTTATTTGATTGTATACTACAAATTCATAATTTAACTGTCTTTCTAAATCAGCAAAATCACCTGTCCCTAGAAACATTTCTACTGGCGTTTCTATATTGTGTCATTTGTTCCTTTCTGCCTGTTCAGTACAAAAATCAGTCCAATAAGTTCGCCAGAGTAAGAAATCTCCCCCACTCAGACAAGATCTGGCTAAAGAAATCCAATCACTAGGAGGAAGGGGCTGTGAGCAAATATTTTCTATCAGGCTCTGTACAAAAGGCGAATTTGGACCATACGTCTCACATGCACTTTTTAGTTCCTTAATGGTTTTAAATGGGATTACAGCAAGAACTCTAACTCTCTGATCTTGCTCATTAACTTGCTCAAAAACTGGAAAAAGTTGAAAACCGCTAGTATCCTCCCCCGATTCTTGAGCCTTCTTAATACCTCGCTGGACTGGGGTAAGAAAAGTCATTGTTAATCCAGCGTACCTGTTAAATTTTGTCCTTTTAGCAGGTACTGGCCAAATTCGAATAGCCTGGGCAGGCGGTGTTAAACACAGCCTGTTAAAATTTCTCTGTAAGTCCTGAATTTCAAAGTCTGATTCTTCTCCCTCAGACTGCAAGCCATGGTCAGACTCTGCACTGTCACCATTTTGAAATTGGGCTTCTAAGCCACGTAGTGGAGAAGAACTCTGAGCCCCTCTAGGAATCTCTTCTGGATTTTCCTCCCCAGGAATATTGTCTACCTCTTCCGGGGGACTTTCTAGGACTTTGGAGGTTTCTCTTCTATGATGTTGCTCTCTATAATCTCCCTGTGGGCTAGCCTGATCCTGCAAGTTTAAATTCACATTTTTTACTTTCGGTTTGGCCCCTAGTGCCTTTGTTTTCAAACGGCTTAAGGGAAAGGGAATTAACTTAGCCTCAGGCGGATTTTCCATTTGAATAGACCTAACAGATCTCTGAATGCCTTTTAACAGGTCTTCAGGGGGCCACGAACTTTGGCCCATATATTCAAAAAGACAAACTTCTAGAGCCGTCCAAGTTTTCTGAATATTATCTATGCCTCCAGGTAGTTCATTAGAAAGACAAACTTTTTGTAACTTCCTTCCTAATTTCTCCCAAGTAAGTAAATCTGGAGACTCTTGTTCACAAAACCAAGGCAATATTCACCTACAATCTTTAAAAATTGTAATAACTGAGTTTTCTTTATCTGTTTTCCTTTCTGATTAATTATACTGTCTAAAATAGTCAGATACATTTCCTTATCCGTAGAAGTTGATTTTCCCATTTTAATTAATTTAACGTCTCTTTCCTTCAATATCTCCAGGTACTTTTGTGACCCAAATTGTCACCACTTCCTTTATCTTTATTTTTTATCTTTATCTTTATAGCGTGCTCCCACTCAATCTAGCTAACCTAGAATGCCCCCCTTGTGGGTGCCAATTAGCACAATGGTTTCATTAATGAGGTTCTTGGCATAAAAGTTAGCTAGCAGAGATCGAAATAAAACACACAGACTCAGTTACCTTTTTTCTATGACCAGGTCCGAGACGGCTCCCCTCTCTGGTTCTCACCTCTAACCGCCCGGCAGGGCAGCAAGGATTACTCAGGGCTAGCAGGAGAGAGAGAGAGAGAGAGAGAGAGAGAGAGAGAGAGAGAGAGAGAGAGAGAGCATGCCATGGAGTAACCTTTTATTGGGGAACAAGAGATTCAGGGGAGAATTCCATTCAATGAAGGTTGAAGGGGGCCGCACTCCAAGGTCAGGGTCAGTGATTGGGCCCCCGGGGTCAGGGGTCAGTCACACCCCCACACGGACGGGTTCTCTCATCAGGAGAGGGCTGGGAAAGTTCCAACACAGCCAGAACGCCTCAGACCCAAAAGGGGAGTCGCCCAGTCACGTGTGAGAATGGCTCCCCACAGTGAGGTGATCAGAGAGCCTACATTCTGGGAGCAATTTTTACTCCTCACACATCAGATAGATGTATGAGGGGTAAAACTCAAAAAAGCTAAACACTGAAAAAACAAATAACCTAATCAACAAATGGGCCAAGGACCTGAACAGACACTTCTCAGATAAGGATATACAATCAATCAACAAATATATGAAAAAATGCTCATCATCTCTAGCAGTTAGAGAAATGCAAATCAAAACTACTCTAAGATATCATCTCGCTCCAGTCAGAATGGCAGCTATTATGAAGACAAACAACAATAAGTGTTGGCAAGGATGTGGGGGGAAAAGGTGCACTCATACATTGCTGGTGGGACTGCAACTTGGTGCAACCAATATGGAAAGCAGTATGGAGATTCCTTGGAAATCTGGGAATGGAACCACCATTTGACCCAGCTATCCCTCTCCTCAGACTATACCCAAAGGACTTAAAAACAAGCTCCACAAACTTAGGGTGTGAGGGACAGGCAATCTGGGAGAGTGTGCCCAATCGTCCATGAAAACAGGGCTCCCGGGAGCAGCAGACCTGGCGTGTACCCAGTATTGTGGTGAGTGGCACCCGTGAGAGGGGCCTGGCTAGAGGAAAAGTGGGGAAGTGACTAGACACAAGAGGAGGCCCTAGGCACTCAGGATTGGAGACTCGCCCAGTCTGGGAGGAGGAGCTGCTGCACAGTGATTGGTTCCCGCGTATTGACAGGAGAAACTTGGCCTGGTGGGCACAGCGCCACCTACTGGAAGAGAAGTTAATCAAACTCTAAGACTGCATTTATTAGTGTTTTTTTTTTTCTTTTTTTTTTCTCTTTTTTTTTTTTGATTTTGATTTGGGGTTTTCTTTCATTTTCATTTTTCTTTCTTGTTTTTTAAATTTTTTTTTACAATTTAAAAAATTTTTTTTCTTCCAATTTTAATTTTAATTTTTGTTTTATTCTTTTTTTTATAATTTTTTTTTTCTTTTTCTTTTTTTTATTTCCTATTTTTTTCTTCTTTTGTCTTTTCATTTCTTTTCAATTATCTTATCCCCCCTTCCTTGAATTCTACCTGCTTACTCTCATTCTCTTTAGTGACTTCTTCCCTTCCCTTCTAATACCTTTCCTCCCAAGCATCAAATAAATTTATAGGAGTAAACAGTAACTCAGCAGTCAAACAGAACAAGAAGTAACATGAGCAGCTTCAAAAAGCAAGGAAGAAAAGGAGTACAAACAATGCAGGACAGCCTAAATATTCAGGAGGACCTAGAGTCATTGGAAAAATGTTCATATAAAGAACTCAAGGAACACCTTAGACAGATGGAATGGAACCTTAAAGAGGATACGAGACAGCAAATTCAAGCAGCAAAAGAACACATTGAGAATGAGTTACATAAACAGATAAAAGAAGAAGTTAAGCATCTTTATCAGGAGATAGAGATTATAAAAAATAATCAAACAATAATTCTAGAAATGAAGGAAACGATAAACCAAATTAAAAACTCAATTGAGAGTATCACTAACAGAGTGGAGCAAGTAGAAGCCAGAACGTCAGATACTGAAGACAAAATATATCATCTTGAAAAGAGTCTAGCCAACTCAGAAAGGCTGGTAAAAAATCACGAGAAAAACATCCAAGAGTTATGGGATAACATAAAAAAACCAAATTTACGAGTCATCGGGATAGAAGAAGGTACAGAGATTCAAACCAAGGGAATGAGTAACCTGCTGAATGAAATAATTACAGAAAACTTTCCAGAAATAAAAAAGGAAACAGATATACAAATTGAAGATGCATTCAGGACACCGAGCACACAAAATCACAGTAGACCAACGCCAAGACACATTGTTATGAAGATATCCAATATACAGAACAAAGAGAAAATATTAAAAGCTACAAGAGAAAAGAGACAGATTACATTCAGGGGTAAACCAATAAGATTAACAAGAGATTTTTCATCACAGACACTGAAAGCAAGAAGGTCATGGAACAATGTATTTCAAACACTGAAAGACAATGGATGCCAACCAAGAATTCTGTATCCAGCAAAATTAAGCTTCAGGTATGACAAGGAAATAAAAATCTTTCATGATAAACAAAAGTTAAAAGAATTTGCAGCCAGAAAACCAGCATTGCAAAGCATTTTGAGCAAAACACTACACGAGGAAGAAATGAAAAACAATAACCAAAACCATCAGAGGGAAGTGCCTCGGTAAAGACAGAGGGTGAGGGGAAAGATAATCATGGAGAAACAAACTAAATTTTTTTTAAAAAGGATAAATAATCAAACATGGATGGAAGTACAAACCATATATCAATAGTAACTCTGAATGTTAATGGCTTAAACTCTCCAATAAAGCGACATAGGCTGGTATCATGGATTAAAAAAACAAATCCAACAATATGCTGCCTCCAGGAGACACATCTGATTGGAAAAGACATACACAGGCTGAAGGTGAAAGGATGGGAAAAAATATACCACGCACACGGTCCTCGTAAGCAAGCAGGGGTGGCCATCCTCATATCGAATAAAATCGACTTCAAGACTAAGTTAATAAAAAGGGATAAAGAAGGACACTATATACTGTTAAAAGGAACCATTCACCAACAAGACATAACAATTATCAATATTTATGCACCAAATAATGGCGCTGCGATATTCATAAAACAAATTCTCCTCAAGTTCAGGAATCAAATAGACGAAAACACAATAATTATGGGTGACTTCAACACACCTCTCTCACCATTGGACAGATCCTCCAAACAAAAGTTGAATAAAGAAACTATAGAACTCAATACCACAATCAATAACCTAGACTTAACTGACATATATAGAATATATCAACCATCATCAAATGGATATACTTTTTTCTCAGCAGCACATGGATCCTTCTCAAAAATAGACCATATATTATGCCATAGGGCAACCCTCAGTAAATATAAAGGGGTGGAGATAATACCATGCATTTTATCTGATCATAATGGAATGAAACTGGAAATCAATGATAAAAGAAGGAAGGAAAAATCCTGCATCACATGGAAAATGAACAATATGTTACTGAATGATCAATGGGTTACAGAAGACATAAAGGAGGAAATCAAAAAATTCTTAGAGATAAATGAAAATACAGACACAACATACCGGAATCTATGGGACACAATGAAAGCAGTTTTAAGAGGAAAATTCATTGCCTGGTGGTCATTCCTCAAAAAAAGAAAAAACCAACAAATAAATGAGCTCACACTTCATCTCAAAGCCCTAGAAAAGGAAGAGCAAAACAACAGCAAATGTAGCAGAAGGCAAGAAATAATTAAAATCAGAGCGGAAATCAATGAAATTGAAACAAAAGAAACTATTGAAAAAATTAACAAAACTAAAAGTTGGTTCTTCGAAAAAATAAATAAGATGGACAGACCTTTAGCCATGCTAACGAAGAGAAGAAGAGAGAAAACTCAAATTACTAACATACAGGATGAAAAAGGCAATATCACAACAGATGCTACAGAAATACAGAAGACAATTAGAAATTATTTTGAAAACCTATATTCCAATAAAATAGAAGATAGTGAAGACATCGATAAATTTCTTAAGTCATATGATTTGCCCAGACTGAGTCAGGAGGATACACACAATTTGAACAGACCAATATCAATGGATGAAATTGAAGAAGCCATCAAAAGACTACCAACCAAGAAAAGCCCAGGACCAGATGGGTATACAGCGGAGTTTTACAAAACCTTTAAAGAAGAATTAATACCAATACTTTTCAAGTTATTTCAGGAAATAGAAAAAGAGGGAGCTCTTCCAAATTCATTCTATGAGGCCAACATCACCCTGATTCCGAAACCAGACAAAGACACCTCAAAGAAAGAAAACTACAGACCAATATCTCTAATGAACGTAGATGCAAAAATCCTCAATAAAATTCTGGCAAATCGAATACAAAAACACATCAAAAAAATTGTGCACCATGATCAAGTAGGATTCATCCCTGGGATGCAAGGATGGTTCAATATACGTAAATCAATAAATATTATTCACCACATCAATAGACTTAAAGATAAGAACCATATGATCATCTCGATAGACGCAGAGAAAGCATTCGACAAAGTACAGCACCCCTTTATGTTCAAAACATTAGAAAAACTAGGGATAACAGGAACTTACCTTGACATTGTAAAAGCTATCTATGCTAAGCCTCAGGCTAGCATCATTCTGAATGGACAAAAGTTAAAGGCATTCCCTCTAAAATCTGGAACAAGACAGGGATGCCCTCTATCACCACTTCTATTCAATATAGTTCTCGAAACACTGGCCAGAGCAATTAGACAATGGAAATTAAAGGCATAACAATAGGAAAAGAAGAACTTAAATTATCACTATTTGCAGATGACATGATTCTATACCTAGAAGACCCAAAAGGATCTACAAAGAAACTACTAGAACTAATAAATGAATTCAGCAAAGTGGCAGGATATAAAATCAACACGCACAAATCAAAGGCATTTCTGTATATCAGCGACAAAACTTCTGAAACGGAAATGAGGAAAAACACTCCATTCACAATATCCTCAAAAAAAATAAAATACTTGGGAATCAACCTAACAAAAGAGGTGAAAGATTTATACAATGAAAACTACAGAACCCTAAAGAGAGAAGTAGAAGAAGACCTTAGAAGATGGAAAAATATACCCTGTTCATGGATAGGCCGAACTAACATTATCAAAATGGCGATATTACCAAAAGTTCTCTATAGGTTTAATGCAATGCCAATCAAAATCCCAAAGGCATTTCTTGAAGAAATAGATAAAGCAATCATGAAATTCATATGGAAAAATAAAAGACCCAGAATAGCAAAAGCAATTCTAAGCAGGAAGTGTGAATCAGGCGGTATAGCGATACCAGATTTCAAACTATACTACAGAGCAATAGTGACCAAAACAGCATGGTACTGGTACCAAAACAGGCGGGTGGACCAATGGTATCGAATAGAGGACACAGAGACTAATCCACAAAGTTACAACTATCTTATATTTGATAAAGGCACTAAAAGCATGCAATGGAGGAAGGATAGCATCTTCAACAAATGGTGTTGGGAAAACTGGAAATCCATATGCAACAAAATGAAACTGAATCCCTTTCTCTCGCCATGCACAAAAGTTAACTCAAAATGGATCAAGGAGCTTGATATCAAATCAGAGACTCTTTGCCTGATAGAAGAAAAAGTTGGCTATGATTTACATATTGTGGGGTCGGGCTCCAAATTCCTTAATAGGACACCCATAGCACAATAGTTAATAACAAGAATCAACACATGGGACTTACTTAAACTAAAAAGTTTTTTCTCAGCAAGAGAAACAATAAGAGAGGTAAATAGGGAGCCTACATCCTGGGAACAAATTTTTACTCCTCACACTTCAGATAGAGCCCTAATATCCAGAATATACAAAGAACTCAAAAAATTAAACAATAAGATAACAAACAACCCTATCAACAAATGGGCCAAGGACCTGAACAGACACTTCTCAGAGGAGGACATACAATCAATCAATAAGTATATGAAAAAATGCTCACCATCTCTAGCAGTCAGAGAAATGCAAATCAAAACCACCCTAAGATACCATCTCACTCCAGTAAGATTGGCAGCCACTATGAAGTCAAACAACAACAAGTGCTGGCGAGGATGTGGAGAAAA
This sequence comes from Urocitellus parryii, assembly GCF_045843805.1. Lineage (NCBI taxonomy): Eukaryota > Metazoa > Chordata > Mammalia > Rodentia > Sciuridae > Urocitellus > Urocitellus parryii. Next base: position 1,097,762 of record NC_135545.1, on the reverse strand, counting down.
GGGTACTCTTGTACATTGCTGGTGGGACTGCAAATTGGTGCGGCCAATTTGGAAAGCAGTTTGGAGATTCCTGGGAAAGCTGGGAATGGAACCACCATTTGACCCTGCTATTGCCCTTCTCGGACTATTCCCTGAAGACCTTAAAAGAGCATGCTACAGGGATGCTGCCACATCAATGTTCATAGCAGCAGAATTCACAATAGCTAGACTGTGGAACCAACCCAGATGCCCTTCAATAGATGAATGGATAAAAAAAATGTGGCATCTATACACAATGGAGTACTATGCAGCAATAAAAAATGACAAAATCATAGAATTTGCAGGGAAATGGATGGCACTAGAGCAGATTATGCTTAGTGAAGCTAGTCAATCCCTAAAAAACAAATACCAAATGTCTTCTTTGATATAATGAGAGCAACTATGAACAGAGCAGGGAGGAAGAGCAGGAAGAAAAGATTAACATTAAACAGAGACATGAGATGGGAGGGAAAGGTAGAGAAAAGGGAAATTGCATGGAAATGAAGGGAGACCCTCATTGCTATACAATATTACATATAAGAGGTTGTGAGGGGAATGGGAAAATTAACAAGGAGAGAAATGAATTACAATAGATGGGGTAGAGAGAGAAGATGGGAGGGGAGGGGAGGGGGGATAGTAGGGTATAGGAAAAGTAGCAGAATACAACAATTACTAATTGGGCATTATGTAAAATTGTGGATGTGTAACCGACGTGATTCTGCAATCTGCATTTGGGGTAAAATTGGGAGTTCATAACCCACTTCAATCTAATGTATGAAATATGATATGTCATGAGCTTTGTAATGTTGTGAACAACCAATAAAAAAAAAAGTGACTTTTCACTCATGACCTTGAGCAACTTGAACTATTCTACACCTATACTGAGTTGAGATAGAAAGCTCATTTTTCCTGTTATTCAAAAAAATTGATTTGATAGATGGGTATACACTAAATAATGTAAAAGGACCCTATTACAAATATAGGGAAAGAAAAAGATTTTACTTTTGAATAGTTATTGATTTAAAGGAGAAGGAATTATTATCTAGGATGTGACTAATAGATCATGAATTAATGACAAGTATTTTTCTACTGGAGAAGAAGAATGTCTGTTTATTGAAAGGTCATATGAACCAAAAATTGTAAAACACTCTTTATGCATATTATTCCAGTTTACTCCATGAACAACATTATAACATGGAAGTTAAACTTCCCCCCTCTTTTTGCATAATAAAGAAAGGGGGTATCAGAGTGGTCTCAATGACTTGACCAAACTAACACAGACACTGAATAATAATTCTGGAAGATTTTTAAATCTAGTACTAAAGTTAATTTTACCTAAATTATTAGTATTTAAGATACTATCATGTCAGATGTTGCAGGAAAACAATTAGGAAAATAATTCTTTAATTCTTGATTCAATAATTTATTTGGTGGTGACATTAAAGTCTTCAAGCATACATATTTATTTCATCAAAAGTAAAAAAAAAAAAGACTTAAAAACAGCATACTACAGGGACACAGCCACATCATGTTTATAGCAGCACAATTCACAACAGCTGAACTGTTGTTGGAGCTAACCTAGATGCTCTTCAGTGGAAGAATGGATAAAAAATATGGCATATATACATAATGGAATTTTATTCATCATTAAAAGAGAATAAAATCATGGTATTTGCAGGTAAATGGATGGCGTTGGAGAAGATAATGCTAAGTGAAGTTAGCCAATCCCCAAAAAACAAATGCCAAATGATTTCTCTGATATAAGGAAGCTGATTCATAGTGGGGTAGGGAGGAGGAGCATGGGAGAAATAGATGAATTCTAGATAGGGAAGAGGGGTGGGAGGGGAAGGGAGGAGGCAGGGAATTAGCAAGGATGGTGGAATATAATAGACATCATTATCCAAAGTACATGTATAAAGACATGAATTGGGTGTCAACCTACTTTATATACAATCAGAGATGAAAAATTGTGGTATATGTGAAATAAGAGTTGTAATACAAAAACCCCCACTAAGTACATGTATAAAGACATGAATTAGCATGAACATACTTTATATAAAAAGATAGAGAAAATTGTGCTCTATATGTGTAATAAGAATTGTAGTGCATTCTGTTGTCATGTATTTAAAAAATCAAATCATTTTTTATAAAAGAACAGGTGCAGCCTGATAAATGCTATTCTGTATACCATGGAGTTACTCATGGAAGGCGGAGCCAGAGAACTTCTATTTTACACAAAATGGAGTCACTCAGGGCAGGCAGAGCCTGAGAGCTGCTGTTCTACCCATCATGGAGTCACTCAGGGAAGGTGCAGCCAGAGAACTGCTATTTTACACAAGATTGAGTCACTCAGGGTAGGCACAGTCAGAGAACTGCTGTACTACATACATGGAGTTAGTCAAGGTAGGCACTTCTTTTAAACTGACATTCTGTACACTGTGGTGTCACTCAGAGAAGGTGCAGCATGATAACCACTCTAGTACACACCAGGGAGTCACTCAGGACAGGGCACAGACTTAGGACTACTGTTCTGTATACTATGGAGTCATTCAGTATATGTGCCACCTGAACACAGCAGTTCTGTACACCAGGAAGTCACTCAGGAGAGTTGCAGCCTGAGAATTTCTTTCCTACACACCATGGAGACATCAGGGTAGCTGCAGCCTGAGATCTGCTCTTCAGTACACCATGAAGTCACTCAGGGCTTGTGCAGCCTGAGTAATGCAGGTCTGTATACCATGGAGTCACAAAGAAAATGCACAGGCTGAGAACTGCTGTTCTACACATGTTAAAGTTACTCAGGACAGGTCATTCTGAGAAATGCTCCTCTGTACAAAACCAAGTCAGTAAGGGCAGGAACCACCTGAGAGTTGTTGTTCTACACTCCCTAGAGTCACTCAGGAAAGGTGGGGCCTGAGAAATATCATTGTGTACACCATGGAGTTACTCATGGAAGGTACAGGGAGAGAATTGTGGTTCACAAGATGGAGCCAATCAGGGGAGCCACACCCTGAGAGCTGTTGGCCTACCCTCCATGGAGTAACTTATGAAAGGCATAGCCAAAGAACTGATGATTTACATATCATGGAGCCAGTCAGGGCAGGCACAGTTTTGAACTACTATTCTATACACCGAGATGTCACAAAGAACAGGCACATAACACTATAATAACTGCTCTAATACACAACATGGAATTGATTAGGACAGAACACAGATGTTGAACTGCTGTTATGTACATCATGAGTCACTCATGGGAGGTACAGACTTTGAACTGCTGTTATATACATCATGGAGTCACTCATGGAGGCACAGCCTGAAAGTGCTGTTTCACACACCATGGAGAAACTCAGGAAAGGTGCAGCCCAAGAACTGCTCTTCAGGACAGTTTGGAGTCATTCAGGGTAGGTGCATCCTAAGAGAAGCAGGATTGTACACCCTTGAGTCACTTTGGAGATGCACAGCCTGAGAACTGCCACCCTTCACAACATGGAGTCACTCAGGGTAGGTGTTACCTAAGAACTGCTGTTCTATATACCATAGAGTCACTCAGGGAAGGAGCAGCATGAGAAATGATATTCTACATAACATGGAGTCCCTCAGGGAAGGCACAGCCTGAGAACTGATATTCTAAATACATGGAGTCACTCAGAACAGATGCAGGCTTAGAACTGCTGTTGTGTACACCATGGTGACACTCAGAACTGTTTCTATAGGAGAACTGCTCTAATACACACCATGGAGTCAATCAGAACACAGCCTTAGTATTGCTGTTCTGTACACCATAAAGTCATTCAGTATATGTGCAGAAGGAAAACTGCTATTCTCTACACCATAATGACATTCAGAGGATGTTCAGCCTGATAGCTGCTTTACTAAACACTGTGGAGACACTCAAGGTGGCCGCAGCCTGAGAACTGCTCTTCTGTACAGTATGGAGTCATTCAGGGCATGTGTAGCCTGAAGACTGCAGGTCAGCACACCATGGAGTAACATGCCCAGCTAAGAACTTTTCTATGCAGCATGGGGTCCTTCAGGCAGTAACCCTGAGGCGTAGCCTCAGAAAGGCTGTAGTACACACAATGGAGTAACTCAGGACCATCACCATCTGATGACTGCTGTTCTGTACACCCAGGAAAGGGACGGCTTGAGAACTGTCGTTCAATGCATCCTAGAGTCACTAAGGCAGATGTAGCCTGAGAAATGCTGATGTCGACACCATGGAGTTAACCAGGGTAGTCGCCAACTAGGAGCTCTCTTCCACACACAGTGGAGTCTCTCAAGAGAGGTGCAGCATGAGAACTGCTGTTCTGTTCATGATGAAGACATTCAGGTCAGTCACAGCTTGAGAGCTACTGTGCTACACACCTCTAGTTCACTCAGGGAAGGTGTATCCAGAGATCTGCTGTTCTACATAAGATGGTGTCACTCAGGGTGGCACAGACTGAGAATAGCTGTTCCATATATCATGGAGTCAGTAAAAACAGGCGCCACCTTAGAACTTCTATTCTCTATACCATGGAATCTCTCAGGGCATGCGCATCTTGAGAAGTGCTCTTCTGTACACCACCAAGACAGTAGGGTAGGTACAGACTGAGAATGCTGTTCTAATCAACAGGGACACATTCATGGCAGGTGCAGCCAGAGAAATGATGTTCTACATATCATGGAGTTACTCAAGGCAGGCACAGCCTGAGAACTTATGAACACATACTACATAGAGTTACTGAGGGCAGACTCAGGCTTAGAACTTCTGTTCTGTACATCATGGTGTCACTCTGACAGTCAATGTATGAGAACTGTTCTGATCAACACCATAAAGTCACTTGAGATAGGGCACAGCCTTCAAAATGCCATTCTGTACACCATAGAGTCATTCAGTCCTTGCACGGTCTGAACAATGCTGTCCTGTACACCAAGAATTCACTCAGGTTATGCTCAGCCTGAGAGCTGGTTTTGAATATATTGTATAGACACTCAGGGCAGCAGCAGCCTGAGCACTGTACTTCTGACAGTATAAAGTCATTTTGGGCATGTGCATTTTGAATCCTGCAGGACCATACACCATGGAGTCACTTGGGAGATGGACAGCCTTCGAACTGCTGTTCTGCACACCATGAAGTCACTCCAGGCATGTGCAACATTAGAACTGCTGTTCTGAACACCAAAGCCACTCATAGGAGGCACAGCCTGCAAAGTGTTCTTCTACACACCATGGAAAAACTTAGAAAAGCTACAGCCTGAGAACTGCTCTCCAGGACAGTATGGAGTCACTCAGGGCATGTGCACCCTGAGTGCAGCAGGTCTGTACTTGGGAGATGCACAGCCTAAGAACTGATGCTCTACACACCATGGAGTCATTCAGGGTATGTTCTGCCTGTGGACTGCTGTTTTGTAAATCATGGAGTCACTCAGGGCAGGTCATCATGAGAAATGTTCTATGTATCATAGAGTTTCCTAGGGCAGGTAGAGCCTGAGAGTTGCTGTTCTTAATACTGTGGAGTCCCTCCAGGCAAGCACAGGCTTAGAACTCTTGTTGTGTACATCATGGTGACACTCAGAACCATCACTCTAAAATAACTGCTCCAATACACACCATGAGTCAACTAGAACAAGTTGCACCCTTAGATTTTTTTTTGTTCTGTACACCATGGAGTCATTCAGTACATGTGCAGACTGAATATGACTGTTCTTTGCACCATGAAGTCATTCGGGGCCTTCTCAGTCTTAGAACTGCTTTTCTACAACACTATGGAGAAACTCAAGGAAGCTGCAGCCCAAGAACTGCTTTCTGGACAGTATGGAGTCTCTCAGTTCTTGTGCATCCTGAATACTGCAAGTCTGTACACATGGAGTCACTTGGGAGATGCTCAGCTAAGAACTTCTGTTCTACACACCTTGGAGTCCTTCAGGGCATGTGTAGCCTCAGAACAGCTGAATACACATAATGTAATAACTCAGGACAATCACAGTCTGATTACTGCTGTTCTGTATACATAAAGTCACTGAGGAAAGGTACAGCCTGAGAACTGCCGTTCAACATACCTAGAGTCACTAAGGCAGATGCAGCCTGAGAAATGCTGATCTGTACACCTGGAGTCACTCAGATTAGGTACCTCCTAAAATCTTTTGTTCTACACACCATGGAGTCTTATAGAAGGGTGCATCATGAGAACTGCTTTTCTCTACACCATGGTGTTACTCAAGGTATGCGCAGCTTGAGAGCTGCTGTTGCATAAATTGTGGAGTCACTAAGGATAGGTGCTACCTGAGAACTGTTGTTCTATATACCATGGAGTTCTTAAGGCAGAAATGATATATTTATCATGGTGTTACTCAGGGCAGGTATAGGCTTTGAACGCTTGTTCTTTATATCAGGTGACACTCAGCACAGTTACTATAGGACATCTGCTCTAATACTCACCGTGGAGTCATGTAGAACCAGGAACAGCCTTAAATTGTTTTTCTCTACATTTGGAGTCATTCAGTCCATGTGCAGTCTGAAAACTGTTGCTCTGTACACCCTGAAGTCATTCAGGCATGCTCAGCAGAGAACTGCTTTTTTAAACACTATAGAGACACACAAGGCAACTGTACCTCTTGAACTGGTCTTCTGGACAGTATGGAGTATCTCATGGCCTGTGCAGCCTGAATACTGCAGGAATACACACAATGGAATCACATGGGAGATGTACAGTCTGAGAATTGCTGTTCTACAGACCATGGAGTCACTCAGGGCAGGCACAGCCTCAGAAGGGCTGTCATACACAAAATGCAGTAATTCAAGACAGTCTGATTGCTGCTCTTCTGTATGCCATAAAGTCACTCAGGAAAGTTACATCCTGAGAACTGTTGTTCAACACACCCTCGAGTCACTAGGGAGATGCAGCCTGAGATATGCTATTCTGAACACCATAAAGTCACTCAGGGTAGAGAGCTGTTGTTTTACACACACACACACCCTGCAGTCCATCAGGAAAGGTGCAGCATGAGAACTGCATTCTGTACAACATGGAATCATTCAGGACAGGCACAGCTTGAGAGCTACTGTTCTACACACCATTGAGTCACTCAGGGAATGTGCATTAGGAGACATGCTGTTCTATTTATGATGGTGTCACTGCAGGTCTGTACACCATGGAGTCACTTGGAAGGTGGACAGTCTGAAACTGCTGTTCTACACATAATTGAGTTACTCAGGGTAGGCACATACTTAGAATTGCTTTTCCATATATCATGGAGTCAATCAGGGCAGCACAGCCTTAGAACATCTGTTCTGTACACCATGGAGTCATTCAGGGCATGCACATCTTGAGAACTGCTGTTCTGTATACCACCAAGATACTAGGTAGGCACAGCCTAAGAACTCCTGTTCTATACAACATGGAGATACTTAGGGCAGGTGCAGCCTTAGAAATGATATCCTTCAAATCATGGAATTACTCAAGGCAGGCTCTGCATGAGAACTACTTAACTAAATACTACACAGAGTCACTCTGGGCAGTCACATCTGTACATCATGGTGTCACTCAGACTGTCAATAAGTGAGAATTGCCCTAATACACACCATGGAGTCACTCAGAACAGGGCAACAGCCTCAAAATTGTATTTCTGTACACCATGGAGTCATTCAGTGCATGTGCAGCCTAAACACTGCTGTTCTGTACAACATGAAGTCACTAATGGCATGCTCAGCATGAGAACTGCTTTTCTATACACCATGAAGACACTCAGGGAAGCTGAAGCCTGTGAACTGCTCTTCTGGACAGTATGGAGTCATTTAGGGCATGTGCACACTGAGTACTGCAGGTCTGAACACCATGGAGTCATTTGGGTGATGCACAGCCTGAGAACTGCCACACAATTATTCTGGGCACGCACAACCTTAGAACTGTTGTTTTGTACACCATGAAGTCACTCCTAAGAGGCACAGTCTGGGATGTGCTGTTCTACACACCATGGATGCACTTAGGAAAGTGCAGCCTGAGAACTGCTCTTCAGGACAGTATAAAGTCATTCATGAAATGTGCAGTCTGAGTACAGCACATCTGTACACCATGTAGTCACTTGGGAGAGTCACAGCCTGAACATGCTATTCTATACACCATGGAGTCACTCAGGGTAGCTCTGCCTGAGACCAGCTTTTTTTTTTTTTTAGAGAGAGTGAGAGAGGAGAGAGAGAGAGAGAGAGAGAGAGAGAGAGAGAGAGAGAGAGAGATAGAGAATTTTTAATATTTATTTTTAGTTCTCGGCGGACACAACATCTTTGTTGGTATGTGGTGCTGAGGATCGAACCCTGGCCGCACGCATGCCAGGCGAGCGCGCTACCGCTGAGCCACATCTTCAGCCCAGAGACCAGCTTTTCTATATAGCATGGAGTCACTCAAGGTTGGTGTAGCCTGAGTAGTCCTGTTCTAAATACCATGGAGTCACTTAGGGTAAGTGTAGGCTTAGAACATCTGTTCTGTTCATCATGGTTACACTCATATCTGTCATTATAGAGAACTACTCTAATAAACACCATGGTGTCACTCAGGGCAGGACACAGCCTTTGAATTGTTGTTCTGTACACCATAAAGTCATTTAAATGTACACAGACCGAACATGACTTCATTCAGGGCATGCTAAGCCTGGGAATTTTTTAATACACACTATGAACACAGCCAAGGCAGCTGCAGCCTGAGAACTGCTCTTCTAGACAGAATAAAGATGTTCAGGGCATGCACAGCCTGAGTACTGCAGGTCTGTACACCACGGAGTCACTTGGAAGGTGGACAGTCTGAAACTGCTGTTCTACACATAATTGAGTTACTCAGGGTAGGCACAGCCAGAGAACTGCTCTTCTATGCACCATGGAGTCACTCAGGGATGGTGCAGCCTCAGAACTACTGTAGTACACATAATGGAGTAACTTGGGACAGTCAGTCTGATTATTGCTCTTCTGTACACCATAAAGTCACTCAGGAAAGGGACAGCCTGAGAACTGTTGTTCTACACAACCTGGAGTCACTAAGGCAGATGCTGCATGAGAAATGCTGATGTGTATACCATGGAGTCACTCAGGTAGGTGCCACCTAAGAGATGGTGTTCTACACACACTGGAGTCTATCAGGAAAGGTGAAGCATGAGAACTGCTCTTCTGTACACCATGGAGTCACCCAGGGTGGGCACAGCTTGAGAGCTGCTGTCCTACACAGCACAAAGTCAGTCAGATGGTGCATCCAGAAAACTTCTGTTCTACATAAGATGGTGTTACTCAGGGAAGGCACAGACTGAGAATTGTTCCACATATCATGGAGTCAGTCAGGGCAGGCACAGCCTTAGAAGGTCTGTTCTCTTCACCATGGAGCCACTCACAGCATTTACATCTTGAAAGCTGCCATTCTATAGATCATGAAGACACTCCATGCAGGAACAAACAAAGAATTGCTATTCTACACAAGGAATAGTCAATCAGGGCAGGCACAGCCTGTAAACTGCTGTTCTGAATACCATGAAGTCACTTAGGGCAAGTGCAGGCTTAGAATTCTTATTCTGTACATCCTTTTCTGTACAACAGAACTGTATATTCCTATTCTGTACAGTTTTCTGGATGCACCAGAACCATCACTATAGGACAACTCTTCTAATACACACCATAGTGTCATTCAGAACAGAAAACAGCCTTAGAATTGTAGTACACCAAGGAGTCATTCAGTACATGCTCTGTACACCATAAAGTCATTCAGGGCATGCTCAGCCTGAGAACAGCTTTTCTTCACACTGTAGTGACACCCAAGAACTTGAGAACTGCTCTTCTAGATAGTATGGAGTCATTAAGGGCATGTGCAGCCTGAGTACTGCAGGAATATACACCATGGAGTCATTTGGGAGATACATAGCCTGATTACTGCTGTTCTATGCACCATGGAGTCACTCAGGACAAACGTAGCCTCAGAACGGCTATAATATACATAATGGAGTAACTCAGGACAGTCACAGACTGATTACTATGTTCTGTACACCATAAAGTCACTCAGGAAAGCAACAGCCTGATAACTGTTGTTCAACACACCCTAAAGTCACTAAGGTAAATGCAGCCTGAGAAATACTGATCTGTACAACATGGAGTCATTCAGGGTAGGTGTTACCTGAGAGCTGTCTTTCTACACACCATACAGTCCATCAGGAAATGTGTAGCATAAAATGGCTGTTCTGTACACCATGGAGTCATTCAGGACAAGCTACTTTCCTACACACCATGGAGTCATTCAGAAAAGCTACATCTACAGAACCGCTGTTCAGTATATGATGGTGTTACACAGGGAAGGCACAGACTGAGAATTGCTATTCTACATATCATGGAGTCCTTCAGGGAAGGCACAGCCTTAGAACATTTGTTCTGTATACCATGGAGTCCTCAAGGCATGTGCATTTTGAGAACTGCTTTTCTGTACACCTCAAAGACACTCAGTACAGGCACAGTCTGGGAAGTGCAGTTTTATACAAAATGGAGATACTTAGGGCAGGTGCAGCCTGAGAAATGGTGTTCTACCTATTATGGAGTTACAAAATGCAGGCACATCTTGAGAACTATTGAACGACAGGCTACATAGAGTCACTCAGGTCAGGCACAGGCTTAGAACCCCTGTTCTGTATATTATGGTGTCACTCAGACTGAAAATGTCTGAGAATTGCTCTAATACACAAAATGGAGTCACTTGGGACATGGCATAGCCTTAAACTTGCTTTTCTGAACATTATGGATTCATTCAGTACATGTGCAGCCTGAACACTTTTGTTCTGTACACCATGAAATCACACAGGTTATGCTCAGCCTGATAGCTGCTATTCTAATCACCACGGAGACATTCAGGGCAGCTGCATCCTGAGAACTGCTCTGTTGGACAGTATGGAATCATTCAGGACACGCGCAGCCTGAGTACAGTAGATTGAATCTCCATCTGGCCAGGTACAAGGTATCCAAACCACTCCCCCATCCCCAGTGGTGATAACTCAGCACAGTGACCACCCAACACAAAAACAACTCTCAGTTGGGCAGGTGTGCAGTGCGACCAGGCCACTGCCCACCTGGTGTGAGTCTTGGTGTGAGAAGTCCCACAGTTGGTAACTGATAAGTGAGAGGGAGATGAGACTAAAGTTTGGAGCCTAAGAGAGAGACCAGGAACTGGTCTCCAGGCAACAGAGGGAGATAAAACCAGGCAATCAAGTCAGATGAGTGATCCTAAAAAGAGACCCATGAAGTGCAATCTCTCTGCAGGGACTGGCGGGTGGCACTCCCCACTTCTAGATACTCTACACCGGGACCAGTCTTCCCACCCTGGTTACCTACACCATCCAGAGGGCAGAGCTTAAAACAGACAACCCCACCTATTAGATGAGAAGAGAAACAGAAAAGATATGGATCTCTAAAACTAGCTACAACCCTGGTTTATTCTTTCAAGTATTTTTTTTCTCTTTCTCTTCTACCCCTCTACCCTCTGGCCCTCTTATACCCAATATATGTGAAACCAAGAACTTTGAATGAAATAGGATTTTGAGGACTGAGTCATCTAAATAATATAATATAGAGGTGTTGTATATGCCCTTTTTTTCTTTTTTCATTTTTCTTTTCCCCTCCAAGTTTTACAATTTTAGCATCCTGTATTTTTCTTAATACATATGCATGTTTGTTTTATGTCTCTACTGTCTTCCCACATACTAGTCTACCCTAAATTACTTCCTGTCTATTCTCTTGATACTACCCTCTTCATTAGATTTCTCTTTCACATTTCCTAAGATATATTAACTCTATATCCTCACATCCTACATCCTCAGCATATCATCCTATACCCCACCCCCAGTTCATTGTCCAGCATCAGAAACTTTAAACCTTTTTACAAAATTACTGATTTTTTTGATAATAATTGAATCCAATATCTCTGTACATTGACACTAAACTGTAAACATCTTAATAACAACAAATTGCTCATAGGTGATACATTGTTGATATTGGGATCTATTAACATTGTCCTTCCCCACAAAAGAGGGATATTGGAACCCTACAAGAGCACTATAAACTTATAGGGTAAAAACAATAACACACCAGATCCACAGAGCTGGAAATGAAGACACATGAGTAACATGAAAAGACAAGGGAAGAAAATACACCAAACAAATCAAGACACCACATCATTGGAATCATTGGCAGCCACAAGAGAAAAAATTACAGAGAAGGAGTTAAGGATGTACATGGTTAAATGTTCTGTGAACTCAAGGAAGATATAAGAAAGCAAATAAAAGCATTGAAAGATCACTTCAACAAGGAGCTACATAAACAAATCCAGGAAGCAAAAGAAGACCTCAACAGGGAGATATAGGTTATTAAAAAAAACAGAAATCCTTGAGATGAAAGAAACAATAAACCAAATTAAAAGCTCAAATGAAAGCATCACCAACGGTATAGCACTTGGAAGATAGGACATCAGACAATGAAGATAAAATATATAATCTTGAAAAGAACATAGGCCACACAATGCCATGAGCAGAACATTCAAGAAATATGGGATAGCATAAAAAGACCAAATTTAAGAGTTATTGGGATAGAGGAAGGCATAGAGGTCCAAACCAAAGAAATGAACAATTGATTCAATGAAATAATGTCAGAAAACTTTTCAAACATGAAGAGTGAATTTGAAATCCAAATTCAAAAAGCCTACAGGATGCCAAATGTACAAAATAACAACAGACCCACACCAAGGCACATTATAATAAAAATGCCCAACATACAGAAAAAGGAGAGAATTTTAAAAGCCATGAGAGAAAGGAAGCAGATTACATATAGGAGAAAACCAGTTAGGCTAACAGCAGATTTTTCAACACAGACCCTGAAAGCTAGAAGATCCTGGAACAACATATATCAAGCTCTGAAAGAAAATGAGTGCAACTAAGAGTCTTGTATCCAGCAAAATTAAGCTTTAGATTTGAAGATGAAATAAAAACCTTCGATGATAAACAAAAGTTAAAATAATTTATAGCTAGAAAACCACCACTACAAAACATCCTTGGCAAAATATTTCATGAAGAGGAAATGTGAAAGAACCATCAAGGTTTGCCATCGGAGAAAATGCCCTTGTGGCAGCTATGAGTTGTGGCAGCTATGAGTTCAGCTTGTTGGTTGGTGGTATTGAGTGGGAGAGGTTTTGCCTCTGTGATGGATGAGAGGGAAATAACCCCTTCGTGTATAAACAAGCTACCATCTGAGAAAAAGACGAGGTCCGAAGAGGGCAGAGGTCCCTCGGAAATAGTGGTAGGGCAGGGTAAAATCATCATGGGCTGCTGCGAGGGCTCTGAGGCATGGGGGTTAGCCCTTGATGGTGGGGTCGAGCTGTTTAGATAGGTAGGTCACTGGTGCAAATGTGGGGCCATATTGCTGACCCAGAACACCCAGACTTTGTCTCTGATTCTCATGTACATAGAGGGTGAAGGGTCAGGAGAGGTCAGGGAGATGCAGGACAAGTGCCCAAAGGAGGGCCTTTTTAAAGAGCTTCCCTACCGCTGAGAGTAGAGGTTCATCTTAGGGGCCCTTGGCCAGATTATATAGGAATCTAGGCCCTGAAGTACCCAGCCAAACCCAAGAAAGAGAGTTATCTTTGGTCTTTGGTATAGGTATAGACACAATATACTCATAGCTGCCACAAGGACATTTTCTCCAATGGCAGGCTTGATGGTTCTTTCATTGGTGCTGAAACCCAGGAGGGGGAATGCCTCACTGCTCGAGGGCCCCCTCTCTCCAGGCTTGCTGTCCTGCTGCTGCTACTCACACAACACTGGCTCTTCAGTAGGTGAGTTCCCCTATTGGGTATCCAACTTCAGATGGGCTATGCAGGGGCTTTGACCGTGATCAACTGGCAAACCACTGACACCCAATCTGGAGGAGAGAATGCACCCCACCATGACCTTCACGGTCACGGTGGACTCTCTGGAACCCGGTTCATGAGTGGGAGGTACTGAGGAGTGGAAGAACAGGCACTCCTCTCTCTCTCTCTCTCTTTCTCTCTCAACCACCCTTGTCCCTCTCCTGACCTGTGGGGACCTCTTCTTCCCTCCCTGCAGACTCCCCCTTATTAAATTCTGCACACAAGATTGGCCTTACTATCAATTAGACAGTCAAAGTCAATGGCCCACAGGAGGATCCCTAGATCCCACAATTCACAGAGATCTGTTTAACTTCTGTGAGTGCTCAAAAAAGTGGAAGGAGTTCCCCTATGTTGAGGCTTTTTCCCTTCTTCATTCTCACCCCTACCTATCTGGCAGATGAACCCCCTTCCTACCGACCTCCCCTGTCTGCTCCGTCTACCCCTCAGGTGCTCCCCCTGACTTGGCCGGCACCTTTAGTTCCCTCCAAACTAGGTCCTGCCCCTAGTCCCACAAACCATGGCCCCTTTAAGAGAGGTTGCTGGACTCGAGGGCAATATCCGGGTACATGTTCTGTTCTCTATGAATGACCTCATGCAACTAGAGCAAAGGTTGGGCTCATTCACTACAGATCCCACCACTTACATTAGAGAGTTTCAATGAGTCCTCCAGGCTTATAGCCTCACTCACCATGAGATATATATATATATATATATATATATATATATATATATATATATATATATATATATATATGTTATTGGCTAATACTCTCCTTCTTGAAGAATGTACCAGAGTCTGGAAACTTGCCAGAGCCCATGTGGATAAAACTCACTGAGTTAATCCCAATCACCCTCTGGGGCCACTTGCTGCCCCAGATCAAACTCCCAACTGGGATTATAATACACAAGCTGGCATACAGAGTAGGGACTGATTCTCCATATGTATTATTGCTGGGCTCAAAAAAGCGGCATGTAGGCTGTCAATTTCCAAAAATTACAAGAGACCCCATCAGAATTTCTGGATCTACTTACAAAAGCCCTTTAGCAGTAACCTAGATCCCAAAACCCCAGATGGCCATTATTTCCTTATTACATATTTCCTCTTGCAGAGCTACCCCAACATCTGGGCCAAACTAAAAAAGCTCGAACAAGGCCCTGCCACCCCCCAGATTTAGAAATTTCAGATGCTCACCCAGGTCCTGCAGGGTGGTTCCTTGGGTCGCCGCCCATCACCCAAAATCCCCCTGGGCACCTGCTTTAAGTGTGGCAAGGAGGGACATTGGGCCAGGGCATGCCCCGCACCATGCATTCCACGTACCCCATGCCCTAAATGTCAACAACAAGGTCATTGGGGCTCTGTCTGTCCTGGATTCAGTAGGAGGCCTATGGCCAGGGAATCCTCTGACCTTCTGGGCATGGCAATCAATTGAAGGAGACTTGGGTCCTTGTACCCGGCCATAACGATCAATAGACAGAAACCCAGGGTGCGGATTCAGGTGGATAGGTGCAAGGTTGACTTTCTCCTTGACACCAGAGCTACCTTCTCAGTCCTGACAGAATTCTGGGGACAAACAGTGCCGTCCACCTCTCCTATTGTCGGGGTAGGAGGAAAGACCATCTATCTAAAAAGGACTCCTCTATTACTCTGTTCCGTAGACAACTTCTCATTCTCTCAGACGTTCCTAGTTATGCCCCAATGTCCAGTTCCTTTGCTTGGCCGAGATATTCTCTCTAAACTCAACACAACAATCAACATACGGGCTCCTGGCATCAGTCAGGCCCCAGAATCTGCCTGCTCATCTTTTCTGGCCCTTTTGGCAGAAGACTGGCCATTCTGCTCCACTTGTGAGGCTTATTGAGAACCACAGCCGAAGGGGCCCCAGCAAACTTCCAGCTGCCAGCAAACATCCAGCTGCCAGCTGATGATTGGCTCACAGAGGCCCCAGCAACTTCTAGCTGCCAACTGATTGGCTCCTCTGCGGTGATGCTCATTGGGCTGTTTCCCTGCCCTTTCAGACCACAGAGCTGCTCATTGGGGGACTTTTTTGGCTTCGCCCACGGGACCCAGCCAATAAGCCTCAAGAGCAGGAGGAGTGGGGGAGGTGGAGAGGCTTGTGGGAAGCCAGTGGTGGCAGTTGGGCTCTGAAGGTTTTTCCTGAGGAGCTGTTTTGTTTGGTGTGTGTGGTTCTAAAAATAAAGTTCATTTCTTTTGACAAGTGGCTCCTGAATTGTGCCAAGCCAGACTGCGGCATTCATTAGCCCAATGTCTCCCTCTATGGCATCATGGGCAAATACCTGGTATTCTACTCCTTTGATACCTAGTTTTGTTAAACCCTCCTCCTATGGGGCAATTCCTTTTAAAATGTCCTGTTTATTCACAATTGTAGCATGTTCTTGGCCTGGCATCTAAAGCCTGTTTTACTGCAGCTGCCACGACTTGCCCTTGCTCTAAAGCCTGTTTTACTGCAGCTGCCATGACTTGCTCTTGTTCATTAATGTCTCTACATAATTTAATATATGTGTTTAAATCTTCATGTTTCTATGGTCTAATGACTTCTCTGCACCAACGATTCACTTGCTCATAAGCCAGTTGTTTTAGTAATGGCATTGCTTGTTCTGTATTCCCCAAAACTCTGGTAGCTGTTTGAATAAGCCTATCTACAAATTCAGCATAAGGTTCATTCGCTCTTTGTATTACCTTAGATAATTGACCTTGTAAACCTCCATGTCCTTGTAAAGTCTTCTATGCCCTAACCGCCTCTGCAGCAATTTGTGCATATACACCAGGATCATATGCAATTTGTTGCTGCTGATCCTCATAAAGTCCCTTTCCTAACAACATATCTAGATTTCTCTGAGGATAACCAGCTGCTGCATTTCGCCTAGCCGTCTCCTTGCAAAATTCCTCATTGGCAACCTTCCATAACAGGTATTGACCTCCATTTAGCATAGCTTTACACATATTAGCCCAATCTTCTGGCATCATGTTCAAGTTGTTAATGGATTCGATCATGCTTACAGTAAGGGTGCTTGAGGACCATAGGTTGTTACAGCCTCTTTTAGCTGCTTCACTGTTTTGAAATTTAAAGCATGGTGAATTTGCTGCCCTCCTGCCTCAAATACAGGGCATGTTAATATTTGAGATCCTGTCTCAGGATCCCAACTATCAACTGCGGGGGTTGGGGGCCTCCCAGCATATGGAGGTGGCGCTGTTGGTTGGACACTTACGCCCTCTGGTGATAGAAAGGTGTTAGTAGCAGTCTCCTGTTGTGACTTTTCCCCTGATGGCTTTTTCTGCTCTAAACTTCCTTCCTCTGTCTGACTAGCTCAAAAGATCTTCTCTTTTACTTGAATCTTTTCCTCTTTCTGACTAACTTGAGAGACCTTTTCTTTTACTTGAATCAATATGTCTTCTCCTTCCTCTATCTTTGTCTGAACTGAAGGCTTTGGACTAAGCAAACAAGATACCAACGCCCACAATGTCAATGTGTCAACTGGCAGAGTTCCTGAGCTTTTCTTTTCTATTCTTTTTAAATCTTCACCATGATGGTTCCAATGTGATATATTCAACAACTCCTCCTTAAAAAGCCATGGGCTACATTTTTGTATTGTATCAACGTATGCCCTGACTGCTCTTGATTTTACTGGGATGCCTCCTTCCTCTAACAATTTACTTAACACTCTTTCGGTTTGTTTTTTACTAATTTCTGATCCCATATTTCTGCTCCACTTGTGAGGCTGACATGAAATACCATACTAACCTGGTTGACTCGATTGTATGTTAACTGCCCACCAGTTAACATTTATCTCAAAGATCCTAACACCTTCCCAAATCAGGCTCAATACCCCCTGACCACAAAAGCTCTTCTGGGCCTACAACCTATTATTCAGGACCTTCTTAGCAAGGGGTAGCGGTAAAAAAAGTCCAACGGGTCCTACCTACGACTCATCAACTCCTCCGTTAGGCCCATACATCCTTTGGTTCCCAACCCATACACTCTGTTGTCTCAGATCCCCCACACTGCCATTCACTTCTCGGTCATAGATTTAAAGGATATCTTTTTGCCTTTAACCTGGACTGTCCTTCCTCAGGGATTTTGAGATAGTCCACACCTCTTTGGACAAACCTTGGCCTCCAACCTCCAATCTTTTCACCCACAGTGCCCCAAATCCTCCCTCTTGTAATATGTTGATTATCATCCAGCAAATCTCTTTGCCCACCTGCAGGGATGAAAGCACCCCACCACAGCCTTTATCGTCCAGCAAACCTCTTTGCCCACCTGCGGGGAGGAAAGCACCCCACCACAGCCTTTAAGGGTATGGTAGCCCTCGGGACTCCTTCCTTGGGCAGATTCGAAAGTTCTAGTCCTCTCACCTTAAGACTTGGCCACTAGAGAGACACTTACCCTCTCCTTCCTCTCGCTTCTTTCCGGCCCTGGGAGTATCCGGCCTCTCCAGGAGGGGTCTTGAAAAGCCTTGGCCAAGGTCACCCATGGTTCTGTCTCCATCCAGGACGAGAGCTTCGACTGTCAGGATTCGGTGATGACCAATCTCTGCAGCTCGAACTTGCCACTTAGGCACTCCTGATTTTTTGGCTCTAGGGGGATGCCCCTTTTGCCAATAAATCAGTTTCCTCCTTCTCTGCGTCCTCTTCCCTCCTCCTTACATGGGTAATGTGTCTTCTCTGTGGGTTGAATCTTCCCTACAATGCCTCTTGGATCAAATATAGCACCCAGGCCTGGACCATTTATCCCTTAGACAACCAAAGCAGATGGCCCCTTTTTGGATCCCTGGATCCCTCCATTCTAAGAGGTCTCTTCCAGGCTTTCTTCTTGCTCCAATCCAATCCTTCTCTCTGCACCTCTTGCAAACAAATTCTTCTAGCCCACCCAAAGGGCGCTCAACAGATGACAGAGTGCTCCTACTTAATTTCTTGGCCTTAAAGGGATATTGGGCCTCTCCACAAAAGGCCCAAATAGCATGTATGTAGGGTTCTCTATCTCTCAAGGGAAAAAGGCCATTACAGTAGACAGAAAACAGCTTATTATGTCTATACCTACACCAAAGACCAAAGATGACTCTCCTTCTTGGGTTTGGCTGAGTACTTCAGGGCCTGGATTTCTATATAATCTGGCCAAGGGCCCCCAAGATGAATCCCAACTCTCAGCGGTAGGGAAGCCCTTTAAAAAGGCCCTCCTTTGGGCACTTGTCCTGCATCTCCCCAACCTCTCTTGACCCTTCACCCTCTATGTACATGAGAAACAGGGACAAAGTCTGGGCATTCTGGGTCAGGAATATGGCCCCATATTTGCACCAGTGGCCTACCTATCCAAACAGCTCGACCCCACCATCAAGGGCTGACCCCCATGCCTCAGAGCCCTAGCAGCAGCCCATGATGATTTTAACCTACCCTACCACCATTTCTGAGGGACCCCTGCCCTCTTCATATCTCGTGTGGTTCTCAGGTGGTAGCTTCTTTATACATGAGGGGGTTAAAGTAGTGGGGGTATGCTGTCATTTCCCTCTCATCCATCACAGAGGCAAAACCTCTCCCACTCAATACCACCAACCCACAAGCTGAACTCATAGCCATGAGAGAAAGGAAGCAGATTACATATAGGAGAAAACCAGTTAAGCTAACAGCAGATTTTTCACTAAGGAAGTCAAAGCCTGAGAACTGCAATTCTGTACACCATGGAGTCACTAACAGGAGGCATAGCTTCAGAACTGCTGTCTGGGGAGGTGCAGCCTGAGAACTGTTCTTCTACCTACCTAGGAGTCACTCAGCACCGACACAGCCTTATTATTGCTGTCCTACACTATGGTGTCACTCAAGGTAGGCATAGCCTGAGAACTGCTGTTCTATACACCATAGAGTCACTCAAGGCAGGCACAGTCTAAGAAGTTCTATTCTAAACACCATCGAGTCACTCAGAGCAAAGCACAGTCTGATAACTGCTGTTCTGAATGCCATGGAGATATCAGTCAAATGCATCCTGAGAACAGGTTTTCAACACACCATGGAGATTATCAGGTCAAACGCATCCTAAGAACAGCTTTTCTATACACCATGGAGTCACTCAGGGTAGGTGCAGCCTGAGAGTTGTTGTTCTGCCATGTCCTCTTCTGGCCAGGAGCAGCCTAAGAAAAGATATTCTGAACATTATGGAGTTTCTAAGGGTTGCAACAACCTGAGTTCTGCTCTTCTACTAAGCAGGGAGTCAGTCAGAGCAGGAACAGCCTGAAAACTGCTGCACTGTACACCATGGAATTACTCAAGGCAGGCCCAGACATAGATGTGCTATTCTATACAGGGCAAGTACAGCCCTCAGGGCAAGTACAGCCAGCAAACTGCTGTGATACACACCAGGGAGTCATTGAGGGCAAGGAACCAACTGAAAACTGCTGTTCTGTACACAATTAACTCACTCAGTGCAGACACAGCCTGACAACTGCTGTTCTGCACATGATGATGTCAGTAAGGGGAGGTGCAGATTTAGAACTGCTGTGGTACATATCAAGAAGTAACTCATGGGAGGTTCAGTCATAGAGCTGTGGTTCTGCATGACAGAGGCATTCAGCACAAGCACATCTGGAGAACTCTTTATAGACACCATGGAGTTACTCAGGACCCTTCCATACCACATGAAGTCACTCAGTGGAGACAGCCTGCCACATGCTGCCTTACAAAGGATGGAGCCACTCAAGACAGGCACAGTCTGAATACTCCTATTCTACATACTATGAAGTCATTCAGGGCATGTGGATCCTGAGAACTGCTGTTCTATACACCATAAAGTCAGTCAGGGCAGGCACAGCCAGAGAACTGCAGTTATGTAAACCATGATGTCACTCAGGGGAGCAAAGCCTAAGAAGTGCTGTTCTACACACCATGGAGGCATTCAAGGCAGGAGCAGCATGAGAACTGGTGTTCTCCACATCATGGATTACCTTAGTGGAAGTGCAACCTGAAAACTGCTGTTCTAAACACCATGGGTTTACTCAGACAGACACAGCCTGAGTACTGCTGGGCTTAAAAACAGAGTCACTCAGGGAGGTGTAGCCTGAGAACTGCTCTTCTGTACACTATGGAGTCACTCAGGGAAGGCGCAGCCTAAGAACACCTGTCCTACACACCATGGAGTCACTCAGGGGAGGCAGAGCCTGAAAATGCATGTTCTACACACACCATTCAGGAACTCTGGACAGGCACAAGGTGAGTACTACTGTCTTACACATTATGGAGTTACCTAGATCTGGCACAGCCTAAGAACTGCTATTCTGTACACTGTGGAGGCACTCAGGGCAAGGCAGCCTGAAAGCTATTGTTGTAAACACCATGGAGTCACTCACAGAAGGTAAATCCTGAGAACTGCTGTTCTGCACACGATGGAGAAACTCAATGCAGGAACAACCTGAGAGCTGCTGTTCTCCACAACATGGATTATCTTAGAGTAGGTGCAGCCTGAAACTGCTGTTATATACACCATGGATTCACTCAGGAGAGGCATAGCATGAGTACTGCTGGACTGTATAATGGAGAGGCATGAAAGGGAGGTGCAGACTAAGAACTTCTCTTCTGTAAACCATGGAGTCACTCAGGGAAGGTGCAGCCTGAGAACATCTGTCCTACACACCAGTGAATTACTCAGGGGAGGCACAGTATGAAATTTTCAGTTCTACCCACCATTCAGGAACTCTGGACAGACACAAGATGAGTACTGTTATCCTACACAACATAGAGTCACCCAGAACTAATACAGTCTAAGAACAGCTGTTCTGTGTACTATAAAGACACTCAGGGCAGGTCCAGCCTGAAAGCTGCTGTTATACACACTATGGAATCACTCAGGGAAGGCAAATACTGAGAACTGCTATTCTGTATACAATGGAGTCACTTCTGGTAGGCACAACCAGAGAACTGCTGTTCTGTATACCATGAAGGTATTTGGCTAGATGCACCCTCAGAAATAGTGTAATACACATAACAGAGTCATTCAGGAAAGGCACAGCCTGAGTACTGCTGTTCTACACATCATAGAGACATTCAGAATAGGCACAGCCACAGAACTGATGTTCTATACATGATGGGGTCACTAAGGGCAGGTGCAAACTATGAATTGCTCCTCCATAACACATGAATCTCAGATTGAGATCGGCTACCCTACAAACCATGGAGTCACTAAAAGCAGGGGTAGCCTTAGAACTGTTATTACATACACCATCAAGTCCCTCAAGAAGGTGCAGCCTGAGAACTGCATTTTTGTACACCGTGGTGTCACTAACAAGAGTCACAACTTCAGAACTGCTGTCCAACACACCATGGAGTCTCTCACAGGAGGTGCAACCTGAGAACTGCTCTTCTACCCACCCTGGAATCAGAATAGGCACAGCCTGAGTATTGCTGTTCTACACACTATAGAGTCACTCACACCAGGCAATCCTGTGAACTGCTATTCTGTGCAACATGGAGTCATTCGGGGCAGGCGGTATGAGAGCAGATATTCTACACAAATGGAGTCTCTCAGGGCAGGCACAAACTGACAGCTACTGTTCAAAACACCATAGAGTAACTGAGGACAGGTGCAGCCTGAGAAGTGCTGTTCTAAACACCATGGAATCACTCAGGAGAGACACAGCCAGTGGACTGCTTTTCTACATACCATGGAGTCACTCAGAGTAGGGCTCATCCCAAGCATAGCTATTTTGTATGCCATGTAGTCATCAGAGCACAATTAGCATGAGAACTGATGTTCTATACACCATGGAGTCACTCATGGCAGGCACAGCTTAAGATCTGCTATTATGAACACCATGGGCTCATTCAGGGTAGGTGCATCCTGACAACTGCCGTTCTGTACCCCATGAAGTCACTATAGGCAGGTAGAGCCTGAGAGGTGCTATTCTAAACTCCATGGAGTCACGCAGAGCAGGGCACAGTCTGAGACCTGCTGTTCTGTACGTCATAGAGATATCAGGGCAAACACATCCTAAGAACAGCTGTTCTACACACCATGGAGTCACTCAGAGTAGGTTCTTCCTGAGAATTGCTGTCCTGTACACCATGGAGTCACTCAGGGCAGGTGCAGCCTAAGAAGTGTTATTCTATACTCCATTGAGTTACTCTGGGTAGGAGACGCCTAAGAAATTATGTTCTGGACATTATGGAGTTTTTCAGGGTTGAGGAAACCTGAGAACTGTTTTTCTAATCACCAGGGAGTCTGTCAGGGCAGGCACAGCCTGAGAACTGCTATACTGTACACCGTAGAGTCACTTAAGGCAGGGCCAGGCATAGACATGCTATTCTACACGCACTGCATTCACTCAGGGCAAGGGCAGCTATCAAACTGCTGTTATATTCAACAAAAAAGTCACTCACAACAGGGCACCACTTGAAAACTGCTGTTTTGTATACCACTGAGTTACTCAGTGCAGGTGCCGCCTGACAACTGCTATTCTGCACACATGATGTCACTAAGGGCAGGTGCAGATTGAGAACTGCTGTCTACACACCATGAAGTTACTGAGGGGAGGCACAGCCTTGGGACTGCTATTCTGTATGACAGGGAATATTCAGCACAGGCACAGCCTGATAACTATTTTTATAGATACTTGTAGTCACTCAGGACTCTTCCATTCCACAAGAAGTCACTAAGGGGAGGCACAGCCTGAGATCTCCTGCCCTACAATGGTTGAAGTCACTCAGGATAGGCACACCCTTAATACTCCTGTTCTAAATATCAATAAGTTTTCAGGGTCAGTGCAGCTTGAGAACTGCTGTTCTATATGCCATGGAGTCATGAGGGCACACACAATCTGAGAACTGGTGTTCTGTACATTATGATGTCACTCAAGGGAGGCAAAGCCTGAGAAGGGCTATTCCACGAGGTGCTGCCTGAGAACTGTTGTTCTACACACCACGAAGTAATTCAGGGCAGGCATAGCCTGAGAGGTGCTGTTTGAACACTATGAAGTACTATAGCAGGGCACAGTCTCAGAAATGCTATTCTGTCCACCATGGAGATATCAAGGCAAATGCATCCTGAGAACATTTGTTCTACACATTATTTTTTTTTTATTGGTTGTTCAAAACATTACAAAGCTCATGACATATCATCTTCCATACATTTGATTCAAGTGGGTTATGAACTCCCATTATTTACCCCAAATACAAGTTGCAGAATCACATCGGTTACACATCCACATTTTTACATAATACCATATTAATGACTGTTGTATTCTGCTACCTTTCCTATCCCCTACTATCCCCCCTCCCCTTCCCTCTCATCTTCCCTCTCTACCCCATCTGCTGTTGTTTAATTCTCTCCCTTATTTTTATTTTTCCCCCTTTCCCCTCACAAACTCTTATATGTAATTTTGTGTAATAATGAGGGTCTCCTTCCATTTCCATACAGTTTCCCTTCTCTCTCCCTTTCTCCCACCCACTCGTCTCTGTTTAATGTTAATCTTTTCCTCATGCTCTTCTTCCCTGTTCTGATCTTAGTTGCTCTCTTTATATCAAAGAAGACATTTGGCATTTGTTTTTAAGGATTGACTAGCTTCACTTAGCATTATCTGCTCTAATGCCATCCATTTCCCTGCAAAATCCATGATTTTGTCATTTTTTAGTGCTGTAATACTCCATTGTGTATAAATGTCACAGTTTTTAATCCATTCATCTATTGAAGGGCATCTAGGTTGATTCCAAAGTCTAGCTATTGTGAATTGTGCTGCTATGATCATTGATGTGGCAGTAACACTATAGTATGCTCTTTTAAGGTCCTCAGGGAATAGACCGAGAAGGGCGATAGCTGGGTCAAATGGTGGTTCCATTCCCAGCTTTCCTAGGAATCTCCATACTGCTTTCCATATTGGCCGCACCAATTTGCAGTCCCACCAGCAATGTACAAGTGTACCCTTTTCCCCACATCCTCGCCAGCACTTATTATTACTTGACTTCATAATGGCTGCCAATCTTACTGGAGTGAGATGGTATCTTAGGGTGGTTTTGATTTGCATTTCTCTGACTGCTAGAGATGGTGAGCATTTTTTCATATACTTATTGATTGATTGTATGTCCTCCTCTGAGAAATGTCTGTTCAGGTCCTTGGCCCATTTGTTGATAGGGTTGTTTGTTATCTTACTGTTTAATTTTTTGAGTTCTTTGTATATTCTGGATATTAGGGCTCTATCTGAAGTGTGAGGAGTAAAAATTTGTTCCCAGGATGTAGATTCCCTATTTACCTCTCTTATTGTTTCTCTTGCTGAGAAAAAGCTTTTTAGTTTAAGTAAGTCCCATGTGTTTATTCTTGTATTTAACTCTTGGGCTATGGGCGTCCTATTAAGGAATTTGGAGCCAGACCCCACAATATGTAGATCGGAGCCAACTTTTTCTTCTATCAGTGCAGAGTCTCTGATTTTATATCTAGCTCCTTGATCCATTTTGAATTAACTCTTGTGCATGGCGAGAGAAAGGGGTTCAGCTTCATTTTGTTGCATATGGATTTCCAGCTTTCCCAGCACCATTTGTTGAAGATGCTATCCTTTCTCCATTGCATGCTTTTAGTGCCTTTATCAAATATAAGAAAGTTGTAACTTTGTGGATTGGTCTCTGTGTCCTCTATTCTGTACCATTGGTCCACCTGCCTGTTTTGGTACCAGTACCATGCTGTTTTTGTTACTATTGCTCTGTAGTACAGTTTGAAATTTGGTATCACTATACCTCCCAATTCACACTTCCTGCTTAGAATTGCTTTTGCTATTCTGGGTCTTTTGTTTTTCCATATGAATTTCATGATAGCTTTATCTATTTCTACAAGAAATGCCATTGGGATTTTGATTGTCATTGCGTTGAACCTGTAGAGAACTTTGGGTAATATTACCATTTTGATGATGTTGGTTCTGCCTATCCATGAACAGGGTACATTTTTCCATCTTCTAAGATCTTCTTCTATCTCTCTCTTTAGGGTTCTGTAGTTTTCATTGTATAAATCTTTCACCTCTTTGTTAGGTTGATTCCCAAGTATTTTATTTTTTTTGAGGATATTGTGAATGGGGTGGTTTTCCTCATTTCCATTTCAGAAGTTTTGTTGCTGATATACAGGAATGCCTTTGATTTATGCATGTTGATTTTATATCCTGCCACTTTGCTGAATTCATTTATTAGTTCTAGTAGTTTCTTTGTAGACCCTCTTGGGTCTTCTAGGTATAGGATCATATCATCCGCAAATAGTGATATTTTAAGTTCTTCTTTTCCTATTTTTATGCCTTTAATTTCTTTTGTCTGTCTAATTGCTCTGGCTAGTATTTCAAGGACTAAATTAAATAGAAGTGGTAAGAGAGGGCATCCCTGTCTTGTTCCAGATTTTAGCGGGAATGCCTTCAGTTTTTCTCCATTTAGAATGATGCTAGCCTGAGGATTATCATATATAGCTTTTACAATGTTGAGGTAAGTTCCTGTTATCCCCAGTTTTTCTAGTGTTTTGAACATAAAAGGATGCTGTACTTTGTCGAATGCTTTTTCTGCACCTATCGAGATGATCATATGGTTATTATCTTTAAGTCTATTGATGTGGTGAATAATATTTATTGATTTCCGTATATTGAACCAACCTTGCATCCCAGGGATGAATCCTACTTGATCATGGTGCAACAATTTTTTGATATGCTTTTATTTCAATTCGGCAGGATTTTATTGAGGATTTTTGCATCTAGGTTCATTAGAGATATTGGTCTGTAGTTTTCTTTCTTTGAAGTGTCTTTGTCTGGTTTCAGGATCAGGGTGATGTTGGCCTCATAGAATGAATTTGGAAGAGCTCCTTCTTTTTCTATTTCTTGAAATAGCTTGAAAAGTATTGATATTAATTCTTCTTTGAAGGTTTTGTAAAACTCCGCTGTATACCCATCCAGTCCAGGGCTTTTCTTGGTTGGTAGTGTTTTGATGGCTTCTTCTATTTCTTCCTTTGTTATTGGTCTGTTTAAATTGTGTGTGTCTTCCTGACTCAATCTGGGCAGCTCATATGACTTAAGAAATTTATCGATGTCTTCACTGTCTTCTATTTTATTGGAATATAGGGTTTCAAAGTACTTTCTAATTATCTTCTGTATTTCTGTAGTGTCTGTTGTGATATTGCCTTTTTCATCCCGTATGTTAGTAATTTGAGTTTTCTCTCTTCTTCTCTTCGTTAGCATGGCTAAGGGTCTGTTGATCTTATTTATTTTTTCAAAGAACCAACTTTTAGTTTTATCAATTTTTTCAATGGTTTTTTTGGTTTCAATTTCATTGATTTCTGCTCTGATTTTAATTATTTCTTGTCTTCTGCTATATTTGCTGTTGTTTTGCTCTTCCTTTTCTAGGGTTTTGAGATGTAGTGTGAATTCGTTTATTTGGTTTTTTTTTGTTTTTTTTTGTTTTTTTTTGTTTGTTTGTTTTTGAGGAATGAACTCCAGGAAATGAATTTCCCTCTTAAAACTGCTTTCATTGTGTCCCATAGATTCCGGTATGTTGTGTCTGAATTGTCGTTTATCTCTAAGAATGTTTTTATTTCCTCCTTTATGTCTTCTGTAACCTATTAATCATTCAGTAACATATTGTTTATTTTCCATGTGATGCAGGGTTTTTCCTTCCTTCTTTTATCATTGATTTCCAGTTTCATTCCATTATGATCAGATATGGTGCATGGTATTATCTCCACACCTTTATATTTACTAAGAGTTGCCCTATGGCATAATATATGATCTATCTTTGAGTAAGATCCATGTGCTGCTGAGAAGAACGTGTATCCACTTGATGATGGTTAATATATTCTATATATGTCAGTTAAGTCTAGGTTATTGATTGTGTCATTGAGTTCTATAGTTTCTTTATTCAGCTTTTGTCTGGAGGATCTGTCTAATGGTGAGAGTGGTGTGTTGAAGTCACCCATAATTATTGTGTTGTGGTCAATTTGACTCTTGAACTTTAGGAGAGTTTGTTTTATGAACATTGCTGCACCATTATTTGGTGCATATAAATTGATAATTGTTATGTCTTGTTGGTGGACAGTTCCTTTTAACAGAATATAGTGTCCTTCTTTATCCCTTTTGATTAACTTAGGTTTGAAGTTGATTTTATTCGATATGAGTATGGCCACTCCTGCTTGCTTCCGAGGTCCATGTGAGTGGTATGATTTTTCCCAACCTTTCACCTTCAGCCTGTGTATGTCTTTTCCTATCATATGAGTCTCCTGAGGGCAGAATATTGTTGGATTTGTTTTTTTTTTGATCCAGGTTACCAGCCTGTGTCTCTTGATTGGTGAGTTTAGTCCATTAACATTTAAGGTTACAATTGAAATATGATTTGTACTTCCAGTCATGTTTATTTATTTATTTATTTTAGTTTGGATAGTTTTTACTTTTTGGTTGTTTTCCTCCCCCTTTACTGAGATACCTCCCACTGTTGGTTTGGGGCACTATTTTTCCATTCCTCTTCTTATAGAATTTTGCCCAAAATGCTTTGCAGTGCTGGTTTTCTGGCTGCCAATTCTTTTAGCTTTTGTTTATCATGAAAGATTTTAATTTCATTTTCAAATCTGAAGCTTAATTTTGCTGGATACAGTATTCTTGGTTGGAGACCATTATTTTTCAGCATTTGAAATACATTGTTCCAGGATCTTCTCACTTTCAAAGTCAGTGATGAAAAGTCACCCGTTAACCTAATTGGTTTACCCCTGAATGTAATCTGCCTCCTTTCCCTCGTAGCTTTTAATACTCTCTCCTTGTTCTGTATGTTGGCTATCTTCATAATTATATGTCTTGGAGTTGGTCTATTACAGTTTTGGATGTTTGGGGTCCTGTAGGCTTCCAGGATTTGGCAATCCATTCCATCTTTCATCTCTAGGAAGTTTTCTAGGATTATTTCATTTAATAGGTTGTCCATTCCTTTGGTTTGAAGCTCTGTGCCTTCTTCTATCCCAATGACTCTCAAATTTGGTTTTTTGATGAGATCCCATATCTCTTGGATAGATTGCTCTTGAGATTTAAGCATCTTTTCAGTGTTGACTATACTCTTTTCAAGTTGATAAACTTTGTCTTCATTATCTGATGTTCTGACTTCTACTTGATCCAGTCTATTTGTAATATTCTCATTAGCATTTTTAATCTGGTTTATGGTTTCTTGCATTTCTAAAATTACTGTTTGTTTTTTTTTAAGATCTCTATCTCTTGGTAAAGCTCATTCTTTGCAGTTTGAATTTGTTTGTTTAGTTCGTTTTCAAAATATACTTTCAATTCTTGGACTTGCTGTCTCATGTCTTCTCTAAAATTCCATTCCATCTGAGTTAGGTATGCCTTGATTTCTTTCCCTGTCCATGTTTCTGATGCTTCTAGGTCCTCCTGTAGATTTAAGTTGTACTGCATTATCTGTAATCCTTTTTTCCCTTGTTTTTTCATGTTGTTCACGTTACTTTCCAGCTCTGTTTGACTGCTTTGTAACTGCTTTCTCCTATACATTTGTTTTGGCTTTTTTTTTTATCTCTGTTGTCTCTCCTTTTTGGTGGGAGATTATGCCTATAGATGTGGGGCTTTATTGTACTTTAGAGCTGATTCATTCAATTTATAAAGGGCTTCCGGATTTTGTATGCATATAGTGATTTGTTTTTGTTCTTAGGGCTTTAGGTTAGGTGCTATGCAGGTATAAGGGTTTGTATGTCTTGGCTACTTTAGAAGATTGCTCTACTGAAGGGGGATACTAACCATCGATTGGATCAGGGTGTTGGTAGTAGCTAGGTATTTAGGAGCACTATAGACGGCCTCGAAACATTCACCTATTTGCATTTAGACAGTTACACAAAATGGAGGACGTAATGCTTGGGATGAAAGTTGGGGGGAAGGGGAAGGAAGGTGCTCTTGAAAAGAAAGAAGGAGAGGGAGATAGATAGCATAGAGGAGAATGGAAAGAACAATCAAACTTGGAAGGGGAGAGAAAGAGGGAAAAAGGGAGAGAAAAAAATAAAATAAAATTAGGTCTTAGAGATCCATTTTCTTCTCTTCCCGTAGGCAAAGCTGTGCCCTCCGGGCTGAGTTTTGCCCTCAATGTGTCAACAGCAATCCCTGTAAGGCGGCTCCTGGGAGTCTCTCAATCCTGTTGGTCCAGAGCTGTTTCACTTCTATGGCCCCTCCTCCCCTTCCTCCTGCCAGCCTGCCAGGTCCTGCTCACCGGAGGCGGTTCCCCAAGGATTTGGTTACACTTTCAGCCCCACGGAGTGCTCTATTTCCCTAACGACTGAGCACTCTCTCTGTCCTTCATCTAAGCCCCAGTGCTATGGAGCTGTGGTCTGGGAGTCAATAGTTTAATTTTTCCGGACCCCTTTGGTGGGCACACCTTCGGAATTGGCAGCTAAGACCATTGGTGTCGCCGCAGGTGGTAATTGGGGGTCGAGGATCCCCTCTGCTTCCCTCAGCCCCTACACGCACGACCACTCCGCTGGCGGTAGGAGGAGTTGGGGGTCTGGAGTGTCCTCTGTTTCCCTCCACCCCTACCGTCACGCCCTCTCAGTTGGCGGTTGGGGAAGTTGGGGGTGGGGAGTCTTCTCTGCTTCCCTCCGCCCCTATAGTCACACCCACGTCACTGGTAGTAGGGGTAGTTGGGGGTCGAGAGTTCTTTGGCCCTTACAGTCACCCCCTCGGAGAGATTTTGAAGTTTGCCAGTTGTTTGTATCTGATGTGGGTGGGAGTCACACACCTGCTAAAGTAGATTCTGCTGGGAAGGAATCTCTTTGGCCGAACTTTGGTGACTTCCCCTCTCTGCTATGGCGGGCCCCTGGCTCCTTGCAGGAGTGTTCGAAGGGAGGGGTGGAACTGGCTTGTCTGTGGTCTGACACAATCTCTGGTTTTAGTTCCCAGTTCGATATTTCATAAAGGCTTGGCTAGATTCCCTTCACGTCGTCTAGGGGGGAGGAGGCCATTTGCCGGGCCAGGCGGGGACCCTTCTCGCTGCGCCGGGCAGCCGGGGGCCACCTGCAGAGCCGGGCAGGAGGCAGCCACTTGGCTAAGAGCTGGGCGGGCAGGGTGGCTGTTCGAAGAGCGGGCAGGGCCGCCAGGAGAGCCGGGATGGCGGCGGCTGTCCGCTGGCAGGACGGGGACCCCTCTCAACGAGCCGGGCCTCCGGGGGCTGCTTGTAGAGCCGGGCAGCTGCGGCCGCGTGGCTAAGAGCCGGGCGGGCAGGGTGGCTGTTCAGAGAGCGGGCGGGTCGCCAGGAGAGCCGGGATGGCGGGGGCTGTCTGCCAGCCGGGCAGGGACCCTTCTCGCTGAGCCGGGCCTCCGGGGGCCGCTTGTAGAGCCAGGCAGCTGTGGCCGCGGGGCTAAGACCCGGGCAGGCTGGGTGGCCTTTCGCGGAGCAAGCCGGGCGGGTGGCCAGGAGAGCCGGGATGGCTGGGCCGTCTGCCGGGTCGGGCAGGGACCCTTCTTGCCGCGCCGCTCCGGGCAGCGTCCGCAGGATTGGACCTCTGCACCCACGTGGCCAGCCAAGATTCACTTGTCTGGGACAAACTGTCACCTCTAATAAACTTACTAATTCCTGGCAGGTCTCCTTTCAGCGGAATTTTGCTAGAAGTTCCTCAGTAGGTAGAATGTAGCTGTTTTAATGGGTCTTTCTGATCCCGTTAATGTAGAGATATTGAAAGTGCTGCTTCCTCACCGGCCGCCATGTTGGATCCCCCTCTACACATTATTAATCAGTCAGCACACTTGCAGACTGAGATGTGTTGTTATACACACCACGAAGTTACTCTGGGCAGGAGCAGCCCAAGAAATGATTCTGGAAATTATGAGGTTTCTAAGTTTTGGAGCAACCTGAGAACTGCTCTCTTACCCACCAGGGAGTCAGCCAGGACAGGCACTGACTGACAACTACTCTACTGTACACCATGGAGTCACTCAAGGCAGGCCCAGGCATTGATGTGCTATTCTATACACCATGCAGTCACTCAGAACAAGCGCAGCCAGCAAACACTGTGATACATATCAAGGAGTCACTCAGGGCAGGCATCACCTGAAAACTGCTGTTCTGTACACAATTAAGTCACTCAGTGTAGGTGCATCTGGACAACTGCTGTTCTTCATACCTTGATGTCACTAAGGGGAGGTGCCAATTGAGAACTGCTGCAGCACACACCATGAAGTAACTCAGGGGAGTTCTACACACCATAGAGTCACTCAGGGCAGGCACAGCCTGAGAACTGCTATTTTGTACACCATGGACACATTTAGGGTAGATGTATCCTGAGAACTTTACTTTAAAGAACAGCAATTCTCAGGATACATCTACCCTAAATGTGTCCATGGTGTACAAAATAGTACTTCATAGTGTTCAATTAGTACTTCATAGTGTTCAAATAGCACCTCTCAGGCTGTGCCTGCCTTGAGTTACTTAGGGTAGGTTCAGTCTCACAACTGCTGTTCTATATACTATGGAGTCTCAGAGCAGGCACAGCATGAAAACTGCTATTCTATATATTAAGGAGTCACTCAAATCAGGGCAAAGTCTGAGAATTGCTGTTGTTTACACCATGGAGATATCAGGGCAAACACATTTTGAGAACTTCTGTTCTACACACCATGGAGTCACTCAGGGTAGGTGCTTCCTGAGAATTGCTGTATATTATGGATTCACTCAAGGCAGGCACAGCCTGAGAAGTGTTGTTCTACATACCATATAGTTACTCAGGCAGGAGCAAGTCTGAGAAACAATGATCTGTACTTTATGAAGTTTCTAATGATTGGTGCAACCTGAGACTGTTCTTCAACCCACCAGGGAGTCAGTAAGGGCAGGAGCAGTCTGAGAACTTCTATACTGTGCACCATAGAGTCACTCAGGGAAGTCCCTGGCTTAGATGTGTTATTCTGTACACCAAGCAGTTACTCAGGGCAGAGCACCACCTAAGAACTGCTGTTCTGAATGCCATGGAGTCATAAAGGTAGGTGCAGCCTGAGGACTGCTGCTCTATACACCACGGAGTTACTCAGGGGTGGCACAGCATGAGTACTCCTGTTCTACATACCATAAAGTTACTCAGGGCAGCCACAGCCTGAGACCTGCAATTCTACAAACTATGCATTCTTTCAGGGGTGGTGCAGCCTTAATAATGCTGGTCTGTACAACATGGAGTCACCTGAGTGAGGTATACAACATGGAGTCATCTCACAGCATGAGATGTGCTGCCCTACACAATGTGGGGTCACTCAAGGTAGGTGCAACCTGAGACCTGCTGTTCTGTATACCATGAAGTCTCAGAAGTGCTGTTGTATCACCCATGGAGCCACTCGAGGCACACGCAGCCTGAGGACTGCTCTAATACACACCATAGAATAACTAAGGGCATGGCACAGCCTTAGAACTGCTGTTATGCATATCAAGGACTAACTCAGGGTAGGTAACAGCCTAGAACTGCTATTCTGTACACCATGGAGTCACTCAGGGGAGGCAAAGCCTGAGAAGTGCTGTTCTACACAACATGGAGATATTCAAGGCAGGAACAACCTGAGAGCTGATGTTCTACACACCATGGATTCACCTAGGACAGCCATAGCCTGAGTAATGTGGGGCTGTACAGCAGGGAGTCACTCAGGAAAAGTGCAGCCTAAGGACTTCTATTCTGTACACCATGAAGTCACCCAGGGGAGGTGAAGCTGAAAACTACCATTCTACACATCATGGATTATCTCAGATGAGGCACAGCTTGAGAACTACTGTTTTACACACCATGGATTCACTCAGGATAGGCACATCCTAAGTACTTCTGGGCTGTACAACAGAGAGTCACTCAGGGCAGATGCAGCCTGAAAGCTGCTGTTCTACACACCATGGAGTCACTCAGTGAAGGCAAATACTGAGAACTGATACTCTGTACACCATGGAGTCACTTCTGGCAGGCACAACAAGAAGAGTGATGTTCTATATACCATGGAGTCATTCAGGGCAGGTGCAGCCTCAAAAAAATGCTGTAATACACATAACAGAATCACTCAGGAAAGGCAGAGTCTGAGTACTTCTTTTTCTCTACATCATGGAGTCACTCAGCCTGATAACTGATGTTCTATACACCATGGAGTCCTACAGGCAGATGTAACATAATAACTGTTCTTCCATATCCCATGAAGTCACTCAGGAGAGGTGCAGCCTGTGATCTGCTGCCCTACAAACCATGAAGTCACTCAGGACAGGTACAGCCTTAATAATGCCTTTGTACATACCATGGAGTTATCAGGGCAGGCATAGCCTTAAAATGGCTATTCTTATACCACAGGGTCATTCAAGGCAAGAGCAGACTGAGAAAAACTGTTCTATGTGTTATAGAGTCTCTAAAGGTATGCTTAACCTGAGAATGCTCATCTACCTACCAGAAAGTCAGGGCAGGTGCAGCCTGAGAACTGCTATTCTGTATACTGTAAAGTCACTTAGGGTATGCCCAGTCTTAGAAGTACTATTCTAGATTCTATGGAGTCACTCAAGGCAGGTGCAGCCAGAGAATTGAAGTAATACATACCATGGAGTCCCTCAGGGCAGGCACAGCCTGAGAAGTGCATTTCTTACATCTTGGAGTCACTATTGGGAGGCACAGCATTTTTTTTAAAAAAATGAATGGCAGTGGAATGCATTACAATTCTTATTACATATATACAGCACAATTTTTCATATCTCTGTTGTATATAAAGTATGTTGACACCAATTCGTGTCTTCATACATGTACTTTGGGTAATGATATCTATCACATTCCACCATCCTTGATAATCTTCTGCCCCCCTCTCTATTCCTCCCCCCACCCTATCTAGAATTCATCTATTCCTCCCATGTTCCCTCCTACCCCACCATGAAAATGTGGCATATATACACAATGGAATTTTACTCAGTAATAAAAGAGAATAAAATCATGGCATTTGCAGGTAAATGGATGGCACTGGAGAAGATAGTGCTAAGTGAAATTAGTCAATCCCCAAAAAAATAAATGCTGAATCTTTTCTCTTATATAAGGAGGCTGACTTATAGTGGGGTACTGAGTACTGCTATTCTATATACCATATAATCACTGAGTGTAGGCACAGGATGAAAGCTGCTTTTCAACACATCATGGAGTTACTCAGGGGAAGTACTGCATGAGAAGTACTTTTCTATACACCTTGGAGTCACTCAGGATGGGTGTAGCTTCAGAATGCTGTCCAACACACTATGAACTCTCTTACGGGCATCCTGAGAACTACTGTTCTACACACCATGAAGTCAATCAGGGAAGGAACATCCTGAGTATTGCTGTCCTACACATTATGGACTACTCAGGCCAGATGCAGCTTCAGAACTGCAATTCTGTACACCATGGAGTCCCATAGGATAGGCACAGCCTGAGAACTGCTGTTCTAAACACCATGGAGTCACTCAGGTCAGGCAAGTCTGAGAACTGCTATTATGTACACTATGGAGTCACTTAGGAGAGAAGTAGCCTAATAAGTGCTATTCTACACACCCTGGAGTCACTCAGGAAAGGCACAGCATGAGGACTGCTGTTCTACAAAACATCAAGTTACTCAGGACATGCACAGCCTGAGAAATGTTGTTCTGTTTTCCTCAGGAAAAGTGCTGCATGAGAATGACTGTTCCATATACCATGGAGTCACTCAGGACTGGTGCAGCTTCAAAATGCTGCCCTACACACCATGGAATATCTCAATTCAGGCACAGTCCAGTGATTTTTGTTCTACACACCATGGAGTCACTCACATCAGATGCAACTTCAGAACTATTGTTGTACACACCATGGAGTCACTCAGTGGAGGTACATCCTGAGTACTGCTGTCCTGCACATTATACCATAGTGTGGGTAGGCACAGCCTGAGAACCACTATTCTGAACACCATGGAGTCAATCAGGGAAGGCACAACTGGAGTGCTGCTGTTCTACATACTATGGAGCCTCTTAGGGAAGGCACAAACTGAGAGTTGCTGTTCAAAATGCCATAGTCACTGAGGAAAAGAGCATCCTGAGAACTGCTGTTCTACACACCATGGAGTAACTCAAAAGAGTCAACACATGAATACTGATGTTCTACACACCATGGGTCCACTCAGAAAAGGAAAAGCTTGAGTACTGATGTTCTTTACACCATGAAGTCACTCAGGGGAGGTGCAGCCTGAGAAATGCTGTTCTACACACCATGATGTCACTCAGGTCAGGCACAGTATAAGAACTGCTATTCTATACACAGTGGAATCACTCAGGGAAGGCGAAGCCTGAGACATACTCTCCTATAAACCATGGAGTCACCCAGGGAAGACGCAGCCTGAGAACTGCTATTATGTTCACATGGAGTCAAGAAAGGTGCAGCCTGAGAGCTGATGTTCTACACTTCGTAGAGTCACTCAGCACAAGAGAAACCTGAGGACAGCAGTTCTACACACCATGGAGTCTCTCAGAGAAGGTGAAGCCTGAAAACTATCACTCTACATCTGACTGAGTCTCTCAGGGCAGGGAACAGCCTGTAAATGCTGCTCTGTATACCATGGAGTCACTCAGGACAACCACAGTTTGAGTAGTGGTATTCTACACACCATGGATTCACTCAGGGAAGAAATAGCCTGAGACTTGCTGTTAGACACACCATAGAGTCACTCAAGGGAGGCGCGTCTGAGTACTGCTCATCTGTACACTATGAAGTAACTCTGGAGAGGCACAGTCTTAGAACTGTTTTCTACACACCATAGAGTCATGCAAGGGAGGAGAGACTATGAACTGCTGCTCTGTATACTATGAAACCTCTCAAGTGGCCTTAGGAGTACCATTCTGCACACCATAATATCACTCAGTGCAGGTGCAGCCTGAGGACTACTTTTCTACAAAACATGGAGTCACTCATGGCAGGCTCATCCTGAGAACTGATGTTTCATAAACTATGGAAAAGCCTGAGAAGTGCTGTTCTACACACTCTGGAGTTAGTCAAGGCAAGCTTGGCATGAGAACTGCTGTTGTGTACACCATGGAGTCACTCAGTACAGACACAGCCTATGAACTGCCATTCTACAGTCCATATAGTCACTCAGGGCAGGCAAGGCCTAAGAGCTGCTGTTCTAAACACCATGGAGATATACAGAATAGGTGCAGCCTGAGAACTGCTGTCCTGTACAACATGAAGTAATTCAGGACTGGCCTAGCCTGAGAATTTTAGTTCTACACACCATACAGTCACTCAGGGCATGTGTAGACTGAGAACTGATGTTTAACACAACATGGAGTCACTTGGTGCAGGAGAAGCCTGACAGTTGCTGTTCTATACAACATAAAGTTACTCAGGACATGCACAGGCTGAGAACTGCTGTTCTGTACACCATGGAGACATCACAGCAGGTGCAGCTTGAAAACTGCTATTCTGTAAAACATGAAGTTAGTCAGAGCAGGTGCAGTCTGAAAACTGCTGTTCTACACACTATGGAGTCATTCAGAGCAGGCTCAGATTCAGAACTTCTGCCTTCATATTATGGAGTCACTCAGGGGAGGTGTAGCCTGAGAACTCCTGTTCTACACACCATGGAATCACTCAGCAGATGCACATTCTGAGTACTGCTGTCCTACACCTTTTGCAGTAACTCATAGTAGGAACAACTGGAGAGCTGCTATTCTACACAACATGGAGTCTTTCAGGGCAGGCATAAACTGAGAGTTGCTGTTGAGAACTCCATAAAGTCACTGGGAACAGGAGCAGCCTGAAAAATGCTATTATAAACATGATGCAGTCATTAATAACAGGCAAAGTGTGGGTATTAATGTTCTACACAACATGGATCCATTCAGAGCAGGCACAGCTCAAGAACTACTGTTCTACACACCATTAGTTCACTCATGGCAGGCAAAGTCTGGGTACTGGTGGTCAATACACCATGGAGACACTTGGGAAAGAGAAGCCTGAAAAGTGCTGTTCTATATGCCATGCCATCACTCAGGGAAGGTGCAGCCTAAGACCTACTTTCCTACATATAATGGAGTCATTGGGGGCAGGAACAGCTTGAGAATTGCTGTTCTACACACCATTGAGTCATGCAGGAGGGGAACAGATTGAGAGCAGTTTTTCTAAACACAATGAAGTCACTTGGGACACGGGCAGCCTGAGGACAGATACACTACAAGCCATGGAGTCCCTCAGGGTAAGTGCACCCTGAGAACTGCTGTTCTATACACCATGGAGTCACCGAGAACAGGCACCACCTGAGTACTTCCTTTCTACACAGCAATGAGGCACACAGAAAAGGTACATCCTGAGTGCCATGGAGACACTCAGAAAGGTGAAACCTGAGAAATGCTGTTTCATACACCATGGAGTCCTTCACAGAAGGTGCAGCCTGAGAAGTGCTGTTCTATTTCTATACACCATGGAGTCACTCAGAGCAGGCACAGCCTAAAAACTGCTCTTCTCTACACCATGGAGTCACTGAGCATAGGCACAGCCTGAGAAATACTATTCTGGACATTATGTATTCTTTAAGTGTAGGAACAATCTGAGAAATGCTCCTCTATCCACCAGGGAGTCAGCTAGGTCAGATGCAGCCTGAGAACTACTCTTCTGTACACCATAGAGTCACTCAGGGCAGGCCCAGCCATAGAAAAGCTATCCAACACACATTGGAGTCACTAGGGTCATAGGTAGCCTGAGAACTGCTGTAATATAAACCATGGAAATAATCAGGGCAGGAAACATCTTGAAAACTGCTGTTCTGTACACAGTGGAGTCACTCAGGGCAGGCACAGAATGACAGCAGTGACCATGAAGTCACTCAGGGGAGGTGCAACCTGAGAACGGCTGTTCTGCACACCATGGAGTCACTCATGACAGGCATAGCCTGAGGACTGCTGTTCTACACACAATGAAATCAGTCAGGGCAGGCACGGCCTGAAAAGTTCTATTGTGTACACCATAGAGTTACTTGAGGAAGGCACAGCCTGAATGCTGCTTT
This sequence comes from Urocitellus parryii, assembly GCF_045843805.1. Taxonomy (NCBI): domain Eukaryota; kingdom Metazoa; phylum Chordata; class Mammalia; order Rodentia; family Sciuridae; genus Urocitellus; species Urocitellus parryii. The sequence continues at coordinate 1,058,880 of NC_135545.1, read as the reverse complement.
TCTATACACCATGGGGACACTTAGATCAGGCACAGGCTGAGAACTATTCTGTACTCAATGAGGTTACTCAGGGTGTAAATGTAAAATTTCTAAGCTGATTCTAAGCTGCAAAAGCCTGAGTTAAAGTGTAAAAGACCGGGCATTGTAAAGTTTCTAAATTGCAAGGCCTGGGCTAAAAAGTAAAAGACCAGGTATTGTTAAAATTCCCCTGCTACCCCCGGAACCTGTAATCTCTGTAGCTGTTAGGACAATACTGGAACTGCCCAGTAAATATTTCCATTGATTCCCTGGTTGTTTAATAGCTAAGGGCTCTAAGTAGCTCGGCACGTAAGCATCCAGGCCCCAAAACCAATCAGTTTGAATGTGTACCCCGCTTAGGAGTGACCAATCACCCCTGCCCAGCCTGTTCCCGCCAATGAATTTACTAATCATGTCTCAGAGTTGTTGTTCAATTTTCCTGCGCCTCATGATGATTTGTTCTGATGTATGCAAAGCCCCCCGCCCTCTCCAAAAAGTGTACTTAAGCTCTGCTTGACCTCTGCTCGGGGCTCTGGGCTGCTCTATCTTCCTGAGTGAGCCTGGAACCTCAGAATGCTGAATTAATAAATCCCCTATGCCAATTGCATGAAGTTAGCCTCTTGTGTGGTCTCTTCCTCCAACGCTCCGCTGGACCCTTACAAGGGCAGGTGCAGTCTGAGAAATGCTCTTCTACACAACATGGAGTCACTTAGGGCAGGAACAGCCTGAGGACTTCTACACACTTTGAAGACCCTCAGGGTAGGTCATAGCCTGAAAACTACTGTTCTACACATCATCAAGTCCCTCAGAGCAGGATACAGCCTGTAACTGCTGCTCTGTATTTCATGGAGTCATTCAGGACAGGCCTAGTTTGAATACTGCTGTTCTACACACCATGGATTCACTCAGGGCAGGAACAGTTGAGATTTGCAGTTCAACACACAATAAAGTCAAACAAGGGAGGTGCAGCCTAAGACTGTTCATCTATACACCATAAAGTCACTCAGGAAAGACACTGCTGTTCTCTGCACCATAGAGTCACACAGGGAGACACAGCCTGTGAACTGCTGCTTCATACACTATGAAGAATTTCAGGGCAGGTGTAGCCAGAGAAGTACCATTCTGCACACCACAATGTCACTCAGTACAGGCAGTGACATTGCTCTTCTACACAACATGGAGTCTCTGAGGGCAGACTCAGCCTGAGAACTGCTGTTCTTCCCACCATGGAGTTACTCAGGGCAGGCACAGTCAGAGAACTGCTGCTCTGTGAACCATGAAGTCATTCATGGCAGGCATAGCCTGAGAAGTGCTGTTCTACACACGATGGAGTCACTCAGGCAGGCATAGCATGAGGACTGCTGTTCTACATATCAAGGAGTCACTCAGTTCAGGTGCACCCTAATGACTGCTGTTCTATGCAGGATGGAGTCACTCAGAGGAGGGCACAGCCTGAGAATGGCTGTTCTATATACCATGGAGTGAGTCATTGGGGCAGGCACAGCCTGTGAACTGATATTCTACACACCAGAAAGTTTGTCAGAGCAGGCACCAACTGAAAGCTGCTATTCTACACACCAAGAAGTCACTCAGAGCAGGTGCAGCTTCAGAACTGCTGTCCTACAAACCATGGAATCTCTCAGGGGAGGTGCAAACTGGCACTTGCTCTTCTACACACCATGGAGCAACTCAGAACAGGGACAGCATACTCCATATACATTACAGATCATTCAGGACAGGTGTATCCAGAGAATTTCTATTCTGAACACCAGGGAGTCACTCAGGGCAGGGGCAACTGGATAGCTAGTGTTCTACACCCCATGGAGTCTCTCAGGGAAGGCACAAACAGAGAGCTGCTGTTTGGAACATTATAGATGCACTGAGGACAGGTGAAGCGTGCTTTCTTACACACCATAGAGGTACTAGGGTCAGGTGCAGCCTGTGAATTGCTGATCTGTACACCAGAAAATCACTCAAGTAGGTGCAGCCTGAGAACTACTCTTCTACACACAATGAGATACTTAGCATTAGGAACAACATAAGCACTTCTGTTCCATGGAGTCTCTGAAAACAAGAACAGAATAAGAAATGCTATTCTGTACATTATGGAGTTTCTAAGGGCAGGAGCAACCTGAGAACTGTTCTTCTACCCCCCATGGATTAAGTCAGGGCAGGCACAGTCAGAGAACTGCTGTACTTACACCATAGCACCAACAAGGCAGGCCCAGCCTTAGATGTGCTAATGTACACACGATAGAGTCACTCAGGGCAGGTGCAGCCAGAGAACTGCTGTGATACACACCATGGAGTCACTCAGGACAAGTGCAGCCTGACAGCTACTGTTCTGTACATGAAGATGTCACTCAGGGCAGCACAGCTTGAAAACTGCTGTTTGGCACACCATGGAGTTACTCAGGACAGGAACTCCCTGAGTACTGCCATTCTACACAACATGAAGTCATTCAGGGCAAGCACAGCTTGAGAACTCCTGTTCTAGACACCATGGAGTCACTCAGGAAAGATGCAACCTGAGAGGTGCTGTCTACACACCATGGAGTCACACAAGGTAGGCACAGACTGCAGACTGCTCTTCTATATACCATGGAGTTATTCATGGCAGACACAGCCTGAGTACTGCCATTCTATGCACTACGGAATCACTCAGGACAAGTAAAGCCTGAGTGCTGCTGGTCTTTACACCAAGGAGTCACTCAGGGAAGACCCAGCCTGAGAACTGCTCTTCTGTACAACATAGAGTCACTCAGGACAGGCACAGCATAAGACCTGCTCTCATACATACATGGAGTCATACAGTGCAGGTATAGTTTGAAAACTGTTGTTCTACAGCCATGGAGTCACTCAGTACAGGCATAGACTGAAAGCTGCTTGAAAAAATGCTGTCTTAAAACAATGGAGGCACCTAAAGCAGGTGCATCCTGAGAACTACTATTCTGTACACCATGGAGTCACTCAGGGCAGGCATAGACTGAGAGCTGCTCTTCTGCACACCAAGGAGTCACCCAAGGTAGGCATAACCATGAGTACTACTGTTCTGTACACCACACAGTCGCTCAGGTCATGTGCAGCCTGAGAAATGCTGTTCTACACACCATGAAGTCATTCTGGGCAGGCACAGCCTGATGACTACTGTTGTACATACTATGTAGTCACTCATGGTAGGCACAGTCTGATAACTGATATTCTATTCATCATGGAGTCATCATGGCAGATGAATCCTGAGGCCTGCTGTTCTGTACACCATGCAGTCACTCAGAGCAGTGACAGCCTGAGTAATGCTGTCCTACAAACTTAGAGTCACTCAAGGCAGGTGCAGCCTGAGAACTACTGTTCTGTACACCATGGAGTCACTCAGGACAGGCACAGCCTGGGAACTGATGTTCTGTACACAATGGAGTTACTCAGGGGAGGCACAGCCTGTGTACTGCTGTTCTACCCACCATAAAGTCTCTCAGGTCAGACACAGCCTGAATACTACTACTCTACACATCATGGAGTCACTCAAGGCAAAAACAACCTGAGAGCTTCCATAATAAAAACCATTATGTAATTCACAAGAAGCACAAACTCAGTCATGCTGGTCTGTACACCATGGAGTTACTTGATTGAGAGACAGCATGAGAACTGCTGTTCTATACAACATGGAGTTACTCTGGGTAGGCATAGCCTGAGAACTGCAGTTCTGTATACCATAAAGTGAGTTTCTCAGGGCAAAATCAACCTGAAAACTGCTTTTTCTACCTACCATAGAGTAACTCAGAGCAAGATCAGCCTGAAAACTGAGTTCTACACACTTTGGATTCCCTTAAGGGAGGCATAGCCTGAGAACTGCTGTTCTAAACATCACCAAGTCACTCGGAGCAGGTAGCAGCCTGTAACTACAACTCTGTACACCATGGAGGCACTGAGGGCAGGCACAATCTGAGAACTACTGTTCTGTACACCATGGAGTCACTCAGGCAGGCACAGCCTGACAACAACTGTTAAGTACACCATGAAGTCACTCAGGGAAGGTGCTGCCTGAGAACTGCTGTTCTACACACCATGAAGTCACTCAATACAGGAACAGCCTGATTACTGCTGTTCTACACACCAGTGTCACTCAGGGGAGGCACTTCTTGAGAATCAATGTTCTACATATGATAGAATCACTCAGGACAGGCACAGCTGTCCTAAAAACCATAGAGTCATCCAAGGCAGGCACATCCTGAGAACTATTGTTCTGTGCACTATGGAGTCACTCAGGGTAGGTGCACCTGAGAGTTCTGTCCTACAAACCGTGGAGTCACTCAGGCTATTTGCATCAGGAGAAATGCTTTTCTGTACACCATGGAGACACTCAAGACCCGTGCTGCCTGAGAAGTGCTGTTCTACACTCCATGGAGTCTTTTAGGACAGGCACAGCCTGAGAAATGCTGTTCTACACACCAGGACACTATTCAGGGCAGGTCACAGCCTGAAAACTTCTCTTCTACACACCATGGATACACCCCAGGGAGGCACATCTTGAGAACTGCTGTTCTACATACCCTGAGTCACTCAGGACAGGCACAGCCTGAGTACTGCTGTTCTATACACCATGGAATCACTCAGTGTGGGCGCAGCTTGAGAGCTGCTGTTCTAGATACCTTGGAGTCACTCAGGGCAGGAGCTTCCTGAGAACTGCTCTTCTACACACTGTAGAATCACTCAGCACAGGCACATCCTTAAAAATGCTGTTGTACACACTCTGGAGTTACTTACCACAAGCATACACTGACTACATCTGTTTCTACACACTATGTAGAACATGCAGGCACAGACTGAAGGCATAGACTGCAGACTGCTGTTCTACAAACCATGGAGCAACTCATGGAAAGCACAGCCTGAGAAATTCTGTTGTACACACCATGAAATCATTCAGGGAAGGTGCAGTCTGAGTATGGCTGTCTGTATACCAGGTAGTCACTCAGATGAGGCACAGTCTGAGAACTGCTGTTCTACCCACCATGGAGTCATTCAGTGAAGGCACAACATAAGAACTGCTGTTCTGTATACCATGGAGTCTCTTAGGGAAGGAGCTGCCAGAGAATTGCTCTTGTATTCACCACGGAGTCACTCAAGGAAGTGCAGCCTGAGAAGTGCTGTTCCACACACCGTGGAGTCACTCAGGGCTGGTCCAAAGTGAGAGTTGTGGTCCTGTACACCATGGAGTCAGTCAGGGTAGGCCCACCATGAGAGCTACTGTTCTGTACACCATGGAGTCACTCAGGGCAGGTGCAGCCTGAGAACTGTTGTTCTGTATACCATGAATTACTCAGGGGAGATGCAGCATGAGCACTTTTGTTCTACACAACATAAAGTAACTCAGGGCAGACACAGCCTGAGTACTTCTGCTCTACACATGATGGAGTCACTCAGGGAAGGCACAGCCTGAAAGCTTCTGTTCTACTACACAGGGAGTAATTCAAGGGAGGCACAGACTTATTAATGCTGGTATGTACACCATGGAGTCACTTGGGTGAGGCATAGAAATGAGAACTGCTGTTCTACACAACATGAAATCACTCAAGTTAGTTTCAAATTGAAACTGTTGTTCTATATACCTTGTAGTCTCTCAGGGCAGAAGCATCCTGAGAACTGCTTTCTACATACCATGGAGTCACTCAGGGCAGGCACAGCCTGAGAACTGCTGTTCTACATGCCATGGATTCACTCAAGCCAGACATAGCATGAGAGCTTCTGTTGTACACACCATGTACTCACTCAGGGGAGGAGCAGCCACAGAACTGCTGCTGTGTTCACCATGAATTCTCTCAGGGCAGGCACAGCCCGAGAAGTTCTGTTCTCCACACCATTACATTAATACATTCAGGCACAGCCTGATAACTGGTGTTCTACAGAGCATGGAGTCACTCGTGGGATGCACATCCAGAGAACTGCTTTTCTACCCATCACTGAGTCACTCAGAGAAGATGCAGACTGAGAACTGCTGTTCTATAAACCAAGAGGTCACTCACAGCCCAAGGATAGCTGTGCTGTATGCTCTGGAGTCATAAGAGCAGACACAGCCTGAGAACTGTTGTTTTACACACCATGGAGTTACTCAGAATAGGCACATCCTGAAAAATGCTGTTCTGTACACCAAGGAGTCACTAAGATTAGGCATGGACTAAATACTGCTGTTCTACACACCATGAAGTCACCACAGTAGGCACAGCCAGAGAAATGCTGTTCTTTAAACCATGTAGTTACTCAGGGCAGTTGCAGCCTAAGAACTTAAGTTCTACACACAATTCAGCCACTCTGACCATGCACTGCTTTGGGACTATTGTTCTACACACCATGGAATCCCTCAGGGAAGGTGCAGACTGAGAGCTGCTGTTGTACCCAACATCTAGTTACTCAGGACATGCACAATCTATGAACTGCTGTTCTGTATACCATGCAGTCACTCATGAAAGGCACAGCCTTAGAACTGCTGTTCTATACACTCTGAAGTCACTCAGGAGAGGCACAGCCTGAGTACTACTGTTCTACACACCATTGAGTCACTCACTAACAACCTTAGAAATTCTATTCTACAGATCAATTTCAAGCAAGGAAATAGAGGATGCCATCAGAAGTCTACCAACCAAGAAAAGTCCAGACCAGAGGGATACATAATTGAGTTCTACAAGATCTTTAAAGAAGAACTAACACCAATACTTCTCAAACTATTTCATAAAATAGGAAAAGAGGAAACACTTCCAAATACATCCTATGAGGCCAATATCACCCTGAATCCAAAACCAGACAAAGACACATCAAAGAAAGAAAACGCCAGACTAATATCTCTAATGAATATAGATGCAAAAATTCTCAATAAAATCTGGAAAATTTAATACAAATACATATCAAAAAGATAGTGTATCACCATCAAGTAGAATTCATCCAAGGAATGCAAGGTTTGGTTCAACACACAGAAATCAATAAATGTAATTCATCACATAAATAGACTCAAAGATAAAAATAATATGATCATCTCAATAGATGCTGAGAAAGCATTTGATAAAATACAGCATCCCTTCATGTTCAAAATGCTTGAAAAACAAGGGATAACAGGAATATACCTCAGCATTTTAAAGGCTATCTATGCTAAGCCCCAGGCCAACATCATTCTAAATGAAGAAAAATTGAAAGCATTCTCTCTAAACTGGAACAAGACAGGGAAACTCTTTGTCACCACTTTTTTTTTTTAATTTGAGCATTTTTTAAAAGAAAAATAAATTTAAAAAAATAAATGACAGCAGAATGTATTACAATTCTTATAACACATATACAGCACAATTTTTCATATCTCTGGTTGTATATAAAGTATGTTCACACCAATTCATGTCTTCATACCTGTACTTTGGATAATGTCTATCACATTCCACCATTCTTGTAACCCCCTACCCCCCTTTCCCTCCCACCTCTCAGACCTATCTAGAGTTCGTCTATTCCTCCCATGATCCCCCTTGCTATTCCACTGTGAGTCAGCCTCCTTATATCAGAGAAAACATTCACCATTTGTTTTTTTGGGATTGGCTAACTTCACTTAGCATTATCTTCTCCAACTCCATCCATTTACCTACAAATGCCATGATTTTATTCTCTTTTATTGCTGAGTAAAATTCCATTGTGTATATATGCCACATTTTTTTACCCACTCATCCACTGAAGGGCATCTAGGTAGGCTTCACAGTTTAGCTATTGTGAATTGTGCTGCTATAAACATCGGTGTGGCTAAATCTCTGTAGTATGCTGATTTATGTCACCACTTCTATTTAACACTGTTCTTGAAATTCTATCCAGAACAATCAGACAGATGAAAGAAATGAAAGGTATATGGATAGAAAAAGAAGAACACAAATTATCACTATTTGCACACAATATGATTCTATACCTAGAAGATCCAAAATATTCCACCAGGAATCTCCTAGAACTAATAAATGAATTCAGTAACAGAGCTGGATATAAAATCAACACCCATAAATCAAAGGCATTTCTGTACAACAGTGACAAATACACTGAAAGTGAAACAAGGAAAATCACCCCATTTACAATAACCTCAAAAAAAAATACTTGGTAATAAATTTAACAAAAGAGGTGAAAGACCTCTACAATGAAAACTACAACACACTAAAGAAAGAAATTGAAGAAGATCTTAGAAGATTAAAAGATATACCTTGTTCATGAATAGGCAGAAGTAATATTGTCAAAATGACCATATACCAAAAGCACTAAACAGATTCAATGCAATCCCAATCAAAATCTCTATGTAATTCCTTATAGAAATAGAAAAAGTAATCATGAAATTCATCTGGAGAAGGATAGCTGGGTCAAATGGTGGTTCCATTCCAAGTTTTCCAAGGAATCTCCATACTGCTTTCTATATTAGCTACACCAATTTGCAGTCCCACCAGCAATGTATGAGTGTGCTTTTTACCCCACATCTTCACCAACACTTATTGTTATTTGTATTCTTAATAGCTGCCATTCTGACTGGAGTGAGATGAAATCTTAGAGTAGTTTTGATTTGCATTTCTCTAATTGCTAGAGATGTTGAACACTTTTTTCATATATTTGTTGATTGATTAAATATCCTCTTCTGAGACGTGTCTGTTCATGTCCTTGGCCCATTTATTGATTGGGTTATTTGGGTTTTTTTGTTTGTTTTGTTTTGTTTGTTTTTTGGTGCTTAGCTTTTTGAGTTCTTTATATACCCTAGAGATTAGAATTCTATCTGATGTGTGAGGGGTAAAAATTTGCTCCCAGGATATGGGCTCTCTGTTCACCTCACAGATTGTTTCTTTTGCTGAGAAAAAACTTTTTAGTTTGAGTCTATCCCATTTATTGATTCTTGGCTTTAATTCTTGTGCTATAGGAGTCTTATTAAGGAAGTTGGGGCCTAATCCCACATGATGAAGATTAGGGCCTACTTTTTCTTCTATTAGATGGAGAGTCTCTGGTTTAATTCCTAGGTCCTTGATCCACTTTGAGTTGAGTTTGGTGCATGGTGAGAGATAGGGGTTTAATTTCATTTTGTGCATATTATTTCCAGTTTTCCCAGCATCATTTGTTGAAAAGGCTTTCTTTTCTCCAATGCATGCTTTTTGGATACCCAAAGGACTTAAAAACAGCATCGTAAATGGACACAGCCACATTAATGTTTATAGTAGCACAATTCAAATAGCTAAACTGTATAACCAAACTAGATGCCCTTCAGTAGATAAATGGATTTTAAAATGTGGCATATATACACAATGGAATTTTACTCAGCAATAAAAGAGAATAAAATCATGGCATTTGTAGGTAAATGGATGGAGTTGGAGAAGATAATGCTAAATGAAGTTAGCCAATCCCAAAAAAACAAATGGTGAATGTTTTCTCTGATATAAGGTGACTGACTCATAGTAGGGTAGGGAGAGGAAGCATGGGAGGAATAGATGAATTCTAGATAGGAGTGGGAGGGAAAGGGAAGGGGTAGGGGATTCACAATAATGGTGTAATATGATGGACATCATTATCCAACGTACATGTATGAAGACATGAATTGGTGTGAACATACTTTATATACAGAGATATGAAAAAAATGTGCTGTATGTGTGTAATAAGAATTGTGATGCGTTACACTGTTATGTATTTAAAAAATAAAAGCAATTAAAATATTAATCTGGAAAAATAAGAGACCCATAATAGCCAAAGCAATCCTTAGCAAGAAGAATGAAGGTGGCATTACTCTTCAAGACCTAAAACTATACTACAGAGCAATAGTAACAAAAACAGCATGGTATCAGCACCAAAATAGACCTGTAGACCAATGGTACAGAATAGAGGACACAGAGTCTAACCCACATAACTTCAGTTATCTTACATTAGACAAAGGTGCCAAAAACATACACTGGAGAGAAGATAGCCTCTTCAAGGAGAACTGGAAATCCACATGTAACAAAATAAAATCAAACGTCTATCTCTCACCATGCATAAAACTCAACTCAAAGTGGATCAAGGACCTAGGAATTAAACCAGAGACCCTGCACCTAATGGAAAAAAAAGTGGGCCCAAATCTCCATTATGTTGGATTAGGCCCCAACTTTCTTAATGAAACTCTTATAGCACAAGAATTAAAATCAAGAATCAATAAATGGAATGGATTCAAACTAAAAAGCTTCTTCTCAGTAAAAGAAACAATCAGTGAGGTGAATAGAGAGCTTACAGGATGGGAGCAAATCTTTGCCACAAGCACATCAGATAGAACACTAATCTCTAGGGTATATAAAGAACTCAAAAACTTTAACACAAAAAAAACACCAAATAACCCAATCAATAAATGGGCCAAGGAACTGAACACTTTTCAGAAAAGGATATGCAATCAATCAACAAATATATGAAAAAAAATGTTCAACATCTCTAGCAATTAGAGAAATGCAAAACCAAACTTCTCTAAGATTTCATCTAACTCCAGTCAGAATGGCAGCTATTAAGAATACAAACTAAATAGTGTTGGTGAGGATGTGGGGAAAAGGTGCACTCATACACTGCTGGTGGGACTGCAAATTGGTGCAGCCAATATGGAAAGCAGTATGGAGATTCCTTGGAATTCTGGGAATGGAACCACCATCTGACCCAGCTATCCCACTCCTCCATCTACACCCAAAGGACTTAAAAACAGCATACTACAGGGACACAGCCACATCAATGTTTATAGCAACACAATTCACAGTAGCTAAACTGTGGTGCCAACCTTGATGTCCGTCAGTAGATAAATGGATAAAGAAAATGTGGCATATGTACACAATGGAAGATTATTCAGCATTATAAAATAAAATCATGGCATTTGCAGGTAAATAAATGGAGCTGGAGAACATAATGCTAAGTGAAACTGGCCAATCCCCCTAAATCAAATGCCTAATGATTTCTCTGATTTAAAGATGCTCATTCACAATATGCTGTGGGAGTCAGGTGGGGATGGGAGGATTAAATGAACTCTAGACAGGGCAAAGGGGAAAGGGGGAGGGAGTGAAAGCAAGGGGACACAGGGGTAGGAAAGATGTAGGATGGGAATGGTCATCATTACCTAAGTACATGTATGAAGACATGAATGATGTGAGTCTACTTTGTGTACAACCAGAGATATGAAAAATTGTGCTCTATATATGTAATATGAATTGTGATGCATTCTGTTATCATATATAATAAATTAAGATTTTAAAAAAGAAAGAAGTGCTCTTCTCCACACCCTGGAGTCATTCACCACAGGTGCAGCCTGAGTCCTGCTGTTCTACACAGCAGGGAGTCACTCAGGGCAGGCACAGACCTGAGACCTGCTGACACCATGAGCAGGCCACAGCTTGAGAAATGATGTTCTGACATCATAGAGTCACTCAGTGGCGGCTCAGCCTAAGAAGTGTTGTCCTACACACCAGGGAATCACTCAGGACAGGCTCAGCCTGAGAACTTCTGTTCTACACACCAGGGAATCACTCAGGACAGGCTCAGCCTGAGAAGTGTTGTCTACACACCAGGGAATCACTCAGGACAGGCTCAGCCTGAGAACTTCTGTTCTACGCACCATGGAGTCACTCAGAGGAGTCATTGCCTGAGAGCTGCTTCTCTATCCACCATGGAGTCACTCAGGGGAGGTGCCGCCTAAGAACTGCTGTTCTGTATACCATGGAGTCACTCAGGTAAGGTACAGCCAGAGAACTGCTGTTATATTCACCATGGAGTCACTCGGGGAAGCACAGCCTGAGAAGTGCTGTTCTACATACCAGGAAGTCACTCAGGGAGGCGCAGCCTGATAACTGCTGTCCTGTATACCACGGAGTCACTCAGGGTTAGGCACAGCCTGATAACTGCTGTCCTGTATACCACGGAGTCACTCAGGGTTAGGCACAGCCTGATAACTGCTGTCCTGTACACCACGGAGTCACTCAGGGTTAGGCACAGCCTGATAACTGCTGTCCTGTACACCACGGAGTCACTCAGGGTTAGGCACAGCCTGATAACTGCTGTCCTGTACACCACGGAGTCACTCAGGGTTAGGCACAGCCTGATAACTGCTGTCCTGTACACCACGGAGTCACTCAGGGTTAGGCACAGCCTGATAACTGCTGTCCTGTACACCACGGAGTCACTCAGGGTTAGGCACAGCCTGATAACTGCTGTCCTGTACACCACGGAGTCACTCAGGGAGGCGCAGCCTGATAACTGCTGTCCTGTACACCACGGAGTCACTCAGGGTTAGGCGCAGCCTGATAACTGCTGTCCTGTACACCACGGAGTCACTCAGGGTTAGGCGCAGCCTGATAACTGCTGTCCTGTACACCATGGAGGCACTCAGGGTTAGGCGCAGCCTGATAACTGCTGTCCTGTATACCACGGAGTCACTCAGGGTTAGGCGCAGCCTGATAACGGCTGTCCTGTACACCATGGAGGCACTCAGGGTAGGTTTCAGGGGTCTCAGTCCACACACAGCAGGCTCCATTCCTCAGGGCTCCAGGTAAGGCAGAACATCATTGGGGATGAGTGTGGTGGATGAAAGTGGCTCATGACATAATGATCAGGAGGGAGGGAGGGAGGGAGAGAGAGAGAGAGAGAGTGCTCTGCTCAACAAGGACAGAATATAAACCCCATTAGCACACTCCCAGGGACCCCCTTCCACGAGCTACACCCTACCTTCCTACAGTTACCACCTATTTAATCTCTGTAGGGGATTAAACACCATCATTTATATCTAAACTTTCTTGCATGATCTCACATGTGAGCTTTGGGGGACATCTCATGTAAACCATAACCTCAGTGCTCAGGAAACCCATGACTTCTCTGCTGTACAGGTCAGGAGCCATCTATTGCCATTATCCAAGCCGGAGATCCAATGCTGGGTTCACAAAATCTGACTATTCCAATAACTTAAGAAAACAGCAAAGAAAGTGCACAAACACACAGAAGTACCTTTCCAAAATCCCCTAAGCTCATACGGGGAGATTCCATGGAACATTCTATCCCAAAAGGGCAAAGGGTTAGGATTGCAAAGGAGCAGGTGAGTGTAACTTAACCTCACCGGGTGACACCCACACCTGGAACCACACCTCATTATTCAAGTGGGGCTAAAAATCCAATGTATTGTGAGGTGCAATAACTATTTAGTACCCCTTTACTCAGGACTTTTAAACGTGTGTGCCTAGCTACTGTCCAGAATGGCTCCCAACAGCCATCTGGGGAGGAGACCTCAGCCTTGGGCCCTGCAGCCAGGACATCAGGGCAGACCCTGATGCCCCAGGAAGTACCTCAGTGTCTTTGTGCCTGAGCCTGGTTTTGACCCCATTGCCCAAAGGAAGACTTCGGGGGTGCATAAGTGATTATTATGTAACCTGGAAGGCTTTGCCCCAAATGTTGATTGTGCCAGTAAGAATAACATAAACTAGCCAGGCACTAGTGCCCACCTGTAAATGTGGCTCAGGGGTAGAGCACCCCTCAGTTTAATCCCTGGTAGTAAAATTGAGAGTCACACAAACTAGAGAAGATGGTGCTCCACAGAGAATGAGAAGCCAAGTCTTGAAAGGATGGCAGACAGCAGTGACAGCTGGAGGGTCACTGAATCCCACAACCCCTGGGCACCTACCCCATCTGCTGCCTGCTTCTTTCTCTCTGTAGCTCTCTCTGGATGTCGATCCAGGTCTGGACTGCATAAATGTGGCAAGAAATTAAATTAATGGGGTTCATATCCAAACTTTCCTGTTTAAAACCCTTGGGTGGCATTCAGGTCAGGTGCTCGTGGAAAGCGTAGTTTTAGGGCCATGTTTTCAGTGTGGAAACCATGTCCTTCCCGAGGTTCCAACAACACCTCTCTGAGCCCATATCGACTACCCCACAATCACCAGCATGTGTGTTTTGCTGGACCTGCCTTTGTTTCTCCTCTGAGTGTGCATGTAAGTCGCTCAGCCTGGACATCTGCAGCCACCCCCCTGGACTCAGGTCATGTGTTTCTGGAGGAGACTCATGCACAGGGACCTGAATATCAGTTCATGTCTCCTCCCGTCCCTTTACAACACTACCATGGCCTCTCAGATGCTCTTGGAAAGGTGAGAGGTGTAAAATAACTGAGAGTACATCAAAACCAAGACTGTAAGACGAGGCAACCAGCCAGGCATGGTGGCCATGCCTAGAATCCCAGCAATTCAGAGGCTGAGGCAGTAGGATCCCAAGTTTAAAGCCAGTCTCAGCAACTTAGTGAGACCCTGTCTCAAAACAAAAGAATAAACAAAAAGGGGCTAGGGATGTGGCAAAGTAGAGGAGCACCCCAAGTTCAATATTGACTACTGTAAATAGCTTTTCCCTCCTCTGATCCTGCAAAAAAAAAAAAAGAAAAAGAAACCAAAGCTGACTTCTCCGGTTTAGTACAAATCCTTCCAAGTTATTTTATGAAATATTCAAATTTTAAATGAGGCTGGGTCTTTGAGTTGAACCTTCAAAAATTTGGAGGTGTATGCAAACATTTGGGGATGTAGTCTGTGAGCCCCCAACCCAGAGAATTTTATTGGGGAGTAGGTGTTTCTTTGCAGCGCTGGGGATCCAATGCAGGGCTCTTCATCTTGCTAGGCAAGGCAAAACTACTGAGCTCCACCCCAGCCTTCTCAACTTTAGACTTACTATGAAGCCACAGTAATTGAGGCCTGTGGTATGAATGAACAGACAAGAGGTCAATGGAACAGAACAGAGTCCAGAAACAGACCTACATGGACACCTAGATATAGCAAAATGATCCACTGAGGAGCAAAAGCAATACAGTGGAGTAAAGGTAAGTCTTTTTTCTTCTTTATAATATATATTTTTTAGTTGTCAATGGACCCTTTTTTTAATATGTGGTACTGAGAATCAAACACAGTGCCTCACACATGCTAGGCAAGTACTCTGCCACTGAGCTACAACTGCAGCCCAGTCTTTTCTTTCTTTTAAAAGTTTTTTTGGGGGGTTACCAAGGATTGGACCCAGGGGTTCCCTATCACTCAGTTAAACCTCATGCCCTTTCTATGTTTTATTTTGAGAGAGGGTCTCACTAAGTTGCTGAGGCTGGCCTCCCACCTGCAATTCTCCTGCCTCAGCCTCTGAGTCACTGGGATGACAGGCATGGATGACAGACATCTCACCAAGAAGACAGATGGCAAGTAAGCACAGAAAAGGACGTTGAACCTCATGTAGCCTTACGGCATTTCACATTAAGCTAATGTGCCACCACTAACCCCTCCCAGAGTGCCTCCCCCCAAAACTCCTGACAAGGCCAGTGAAGATTCTTCATTGTGGTGTCAGTTCAACATGGTATGCACTGTGGAAGACAGTTGGGAGTTTCTCACAAAACTGAACGTAATCTTACTATGGAATCCAGCAACTGTCCACCAAAAACTCAGACATGGGTTTCCATAATTGAAAATAATTCATAATTTACCAGCATCATTCATAATTGCCTAAACTTGTTAACAAACAATATGTCCTTCCGTTGGTAAATGAGAAAATGAGCTATAGTACAGCCAGATGATCAAAAAGCTAACAGCTAGATGTGGTTGAAAGTGCCTATAATCCTAGCTACTTGGGAGGCTGAGGCAGAAGGATCACCTGAGCCCAGGCTGGGCAATAGAGTGAGACACTGTCTAAATACAACAACAACAACCAAAACGCTCACGACTTTCCAAGGCTGAGGGCAAGGGTTTCAGGAGATCGTACTGAGGTATCTACAGTGTGACTGCTGTGCCAAAATCACTCATGAATTAGGATACAGCAGTAAAGAAAACTATGACCTTTGGAGCTAACACTTTATTTTCTGGGGACTAAACCCAGGAGTGCTTAACTACTAGGCCACATCCTCTGTCTTTTTCAATTTTTGTTTTGAGACAGGGTCCCCCTATGTTGCTTAGGGCCTTGCTAAGTTGCTGAGGCTGGCTTTGAACTTGCAATTTCCTGCCTTGGCCTCTGAGGATGCTTCCCAGGAGGCATGTGCCACCATGCCTGGCTTGAAAATCTTGACTTTTCACTAGTGCTTATTTTCTTGCAATATAAGCGCTGGTAATGTCAGTTTCTGTGTGCTGATAAAAGTCCTGGAAGCCACCTACAGTACAATATGTGGGTTTACTAGCATAGCTGCTTGCTTCATCAAGTCTACAGGGAGAGAGAATTAGCAAGATGAGAGTCCTCTCTTAATTGACACATCCATATACACATAATCATATGCATTCCAGTATTTTGGCCTAGTTTATATGTTCAGAACTGAGTCACAAGTTAGACCCACACTCAAGAGCTTGAACACCCAGAGGCAGAGATTATGAGATCCATACTGGCTTTCCTCCTGTGCACTTATCACAGTTTTCAGAGGCTCACTTGAGGTGCTGCAAGAATAAACTCCACATGGGTGAGGAGGGAAGCAGAAAAAACAGGAAGCTACTTGCTTTGGTTTAGATGTGAGGTGTCCATCAAAAGCTCATGTGTAAGACAATGAAAGATCTAGAGGTGAAATGATTGGGTTATGCAAGGGCCAGAGGTGAAATGATTGGGCTATGCAAGGTTCAGAGGTGAAATGATTGGGCTATGCAAGGTTCAGAGGTGAAATGATTGGGCTGTGCAAGGTTCAGAGGTGAAATGATTAGGCTATGAGACCTGAACCTAACCGTTTAATTAATCCCCAATGGGCAGGTAAGGGTGTGGCTGGAGGTGAGTCTCCAGGCCTTGCCTTTGGGGCTTTTATTTTGTCCTTCCATAGCAACTTCTCTCTGCTTCATAGCATCATGTCCTGTGCCACTTTCCTCCACAATTCTTCCCTCATGATGTTCTGCCTCACACTCCATTCCCAAGGAATGGAGCCGACTATCTATGGACTGAGACCTCTGAAACCATGAGCCCCAAATAAACTTTTCCTCCTCTAAAATTGTTCTTGTCAGTTCTTTCGACCCAGCAGTAAAAACGCAGGCTATAACACTACTACAGAAGTTCAGAAGAGATCTTGTCAGCCAGAGCAGAATATTAAAGAGCAGTGGAGGTGAAGAACATCTTGTCTCTGCACCCTCCCCAATGTGGGTATAATTCAAAATTATATTTAAAAAAAAAAAGTTGTAAGTGCAAGCGTGTGTGTGTGTGTGTGTGTGCCGTTCACCCAAATTCATCAATCGTTGAGGTTTTTGTCCCATTCGCCTGTGTCACAGCTTCTCAAAGCTGTGACAAGTGCCTGAGGTGACCAACTTGTAAGGAGAAAAACTTTATTTTGGCTCCCGTTTGGAGGTTGCTGTCCCTGATGTGGACCCATTGCTTTAAGAACTGGGAGGAGGCAGAACACCATGGAGTAAGTACGTGGTCAGGCAAAGCCCTTCACTCATGGCTGGCACAAGGAAAAAAGAAGAGACTGGGGTCCCACGATCCCCTAGGTGGCACCCTCCCAGCGACAAACGGCCTGCGAGGGACCCACCGCTGTGAGACGGTCCGAGCCTACACCTGTGGGACGGTTCCACCGCCGCCCAGCGGTGGCACCTGAGCCTTCCCAGACACTCGGGTGGAAGGGACGAGTCTCCAGGTCGCTGCAGAGCGGGCGCAGCCTCTACGCTGGCCCTGCTGACCAGGGACGCCTGGCCTCCCGCCCCGTCTCCCGGCAGGTGCCCCGTGTCCACCTCAGGCACGCAGGGAGTCCCGGCCCCCAGCTGCGCGGCAGGGTAAACTACGCTACCCAGAAGGCTGTGCTCCGCGCGAGCGCAGGCGCCGGGCCAATCACGGCCGGCGACCGGCGCCTCCCGGAAGGCCGTGCCGGGGCGGGACTTCCGGGTGGTGGCCGTCGCGCCATTGGTCTCAGCCTCCGAGGCCTGGGGCTCTGGAGTTCCGGTCTCGTCCTGCGGACGCGGCGCCACAGGCACCGTCCCCTCGGCCGCTCCGCCTGCGGCGTGAGTCCTGGCCGCCCGCGGGCCTCGCCTCGCCCGTCCTCAGCACCGGGGCGGTCACAGGGTCGCCGGGCCGGCGCGCCGTTCCCGGGAGCTGCCCGGCCGCCGGGTCCGGAGCGCGCCGTGGGCCCGCGATGGCCGCGCGGGTGAGTGCAAGCGGCCCCACGGTGCGGCTCCGGAGGAGGGCGGCCTCGGACACGGCGGTGAGCACCGGCCTCCTGGCTCCGGTCGCCTGGGCCGGGCGAGGGGAGGGCGTCCGCGGAGAGGAGACGTGCCCCGCCCGAGAGCAGCCCGAGGTCGGAGGGCCAGTGAGGGCGGAGGGCCGGTGGCCCTTTGCCCCGTGCGCCCAGGTCCTGAAGTCCCTGCTCTGGCGCAGGGCCGTCGGCGTCTAGCAGGGGGAAAGGTGCTCGGTAACTGGCGTGTGCCTGGCGTCTGACAGGCCCAGAGCGCCCAGGGACGTGGAAGCCGGCCTCGGCCCTGTCTCCAGGTGGATGCCAACGCTCCTGGTGCTGTCTGGTGAGGGCGGAAGGCTCTGCCTCCTCGGTCCACGTGTGCGTTAACTGTTTCCAAGAATGACTTAAACATACTTAGGATCAGTAACGGGTGGACGTGCTGCACAACCGCAGCGCATTAGAGTCGCTCTGACCTGAAGACCTGTCAGGGTTCCACGCCCAACTTGGACCAGTCACCTGTTGTACTCTGCCTCTGGTGGTAAGATGTGTGAATTGGTGAAGCTTCTTAAGCCCCAGGTCACTTACTGTGATATTAAGGTTGATGAGAGGAGGTGAGGCACTGTGGAAGGATGAGAAAATCCCCTCCCAAAACACTAAACAGTGGATAATTTGTCTTAAAGTCTCACAACAGTTACTGGTCAAGTGGGATCTGTTTTCCTGATCTAAAAATGTAGGCTCAGAAAGGATAGAAGTCTCTTAAGCAAAAAAAATAGGAAGTGACAGTTTTGATGTTTGGATTCAGACTCTATGGATCTGACTTTGAGCTGGGGACTGGCCGTCATTTGAACACAGAATGTTCTCAGCCTGGGGCAGCACCTGCCTGCACCAGGAAGATGCAGATTGCACTGGTGGGGTCATTATCATTGTTTCCTCACTCCTCTGATGTCCTAGAGCCCTTCTGTCTACATCTCACAGTGCAGAAGTTGATCCCATTGACTGTTCTTGCATAAGCAGCATCTTTCCCTTACATGGTATTATGTTGAAGCAGCTCCTCCTTCCTTCTCCAGCCCAGCATAGAGCATGGCCCTTGGGAAACACCATGTGATTTAGGCCTTGATCTCTTTGCATGTTTTTCAGTGAAACAGACTCTCCTGTCTCTTGGAACAGCCCCACGACCAACAGTGTTCCCTCTATTTGACTTTCTAGGGGTCTGTGACCTTCGAGGATGTAGCTGTGACTTTCACCCAGGAGGAGTGGGGACAACTGGACCCAGCTCAGAGGACCTTGTACCAGGAGGTGATGCTGGAAAACTGTGGGCTCCTGGTCTCACTGGGTAAGGCCTTCCACCTCGAGCATGCAGCGGACCTGCTGCCTCCTTCACTTCACCCTGGCTGCTCCAGAAGCCTCTGGATCCAGCCTTCTTCCCAGGGCTTCAGTCATTTACTGGACTCACCTCTTCCTGTCTGGTGTCCTGTGTCTCTCTGGGCAGTGGAAGTAGGGCCCTTGGGCTCCCAGGGTGCTGTGGAGAAGGCGACAGTGGAAGGAATGGGGAGGCATTCAGGACCCAAGGTGAGGTTTCGAGGGAGAACCTGAAGACCACCACAATTTCTCCTGGCTCCTGCCACCATATCCAAACAAGGGCCTTTTCTTCCTGAGCCAGTTTGCAGCATCAGTGGCCTTCTGGTCCTTGCTGCGTGTGACCACCAGATTCCTGGTCCTGTTGTCTGCATGTTTGTATTTTTCCTTATTTGCTGCTGGCTTTTGTGGGACACCCTTGAGGCAGCAAATGGCAACCCTGAGCCATCCTTCCCTCAGCCTCTCACTCGGTGCCCAGCATAGATTGGCCCCAGTCTGTGGTTCTTTTTTATGCCATCTTTCAGTGGGGAGTCTGACTTAGGAGCAGGGTTGGATCAGGTGTCCCCAGTAGCCCAGTGTGCAGGGTGGTGTGGGATGCGATCTTTGCTAGGGAGGGGTTTGATAGAATCAGATACGTAAATTCTTAACAATAAGGAGTCCTCTGTAACCCAGCCGACCTTCGCTCACCTTTGGTGCTCCGGCCCAGACTCCCCACACTCCAGTCTTTGCAACTTCCTGCCCTTCCTCCCCTGCCCTCCTGCCTGCCGCAGGACAGCACTTGCAGTTTTCTCCTTGTCCTGTGGTGTGCTCAGGGTGATGCAGCGTTCCACTCTGCTGCCCTTTCTCAGCATCTTCTCACCAGAGCCTTCCTGAACACAGTCTCCAGGAGGCCCCGCCCCATCACATGCTGCTTCTCCCATCTGCCTGTATTTATTTCTATCCTCCTAAGCCAGAGGTTCTCAAGTGGGGAGCCCTTCCGCACACATGGGGTGACGTGGGAAAATGTTCTTGGTTTTTACGTTGGGTTGGAGGTATTACTGGCATTTAGTGGGTGGAGACCTGGATGCTGCTGAGCGTCCTTGTAATGCACAGGACAGATCACCACTGCACACGGGACCTAAAAATCAGTTGGCGGAGGTTGGACCTGTATGAGAGGAAGCACAGACACCCCCTCACCTGGCATCAAGAGACCCTGGAGAAGCCATTCTTGAGGACTAATCTGGTCTGGAGACATGCCCTGGACAAGCAGTTCCTTGAGCACCTTTTTCCTGCCACTGAGATTTGTTGAATGAAAAGTCTGGGTTTAGAGCTGAGTCTCAGCCCAGCCCCTTTCCCTGACACTTGCTGATCCCCTTTCACCAGAGGGAGAAAGTACAGAGGTGGGACTCAGGTGGAAGGTCATAGGGTCATTGTCGGCACTGCCCTTGGAAAAGATTAATCTGCGTTAATTTGCCTGAGTTGGATGTGAAATCTCCAAAGCCGTGTGCTAAGTAGACCTCTGTTGTTTTCATTGCCAAGAGTCAGGCATTAGATGAGGAATGGAAAACTGACTAATACATATACCTTTGCTTTGAGTGAAGAGAGATTTTAGATGTCTGTTTCCCCCTAAATTACTGCTTAAATATTGTTCAGGTTTGAGCTGACCCAGTGCATTCAACCTGCTTGCCTAGTCCTGTGGATGTGGTTAGCCCCAATATGAGCCAGCTTCTGAGTGCATACTGGGGCACAGTGGTCATCCAGTGTGGATGGCCAGCCTTGTTCCAGGTCACATGTCAGCTTTCTTTTTGTTCTGGTGGGAAAGGCTTCATTCTAAGGACTGGCTGCTGGGCTTGAGGCCTGAAGGAGATGGAGGATGTTTACTGCTTTTCACAAAATCCATGTTTCTCCCTTTTTTTCTTTTTTTTTTTTTTCTTTTGTCCCTGAATAGGGTATCCTGTTCCCAAACCTGAGCTGATCTTCCAGCTGGAGCAGGGGCAGCAGTTGTGGACAGTGATGATAGACCTCTCTCAGAGCACCTGTCCAGGTAGGAGCCATGACCTTGGCTAGTGGAGGCCCTGCAGGCTTGAGGCAGGGAAGACACTGGCCTCGGTATCTCTTGGGAAGCATCGTACTGTGGCCTCTGGATTTTGTAGCCATGTTGCCCTTTGACCTGTACCCCTCTGGTCAGCCAGACCCATCAACTTGTTCCAGGTCCTGGGAAAGAGTGAGGTTAGTGAGCTAACACCTGGCCAGGGCTCCAACTGTGTGGTCATGAAACCTGGCTTGGCCATCACCAGCTCTGAGGCCCTTCCTAGTAAGGTTGAAGACTCGTGGTTTTGTACATAAGAGCTTTTGAGTTGGCACAAGGCTCAGCAGCTCAGCATGTGTAGCTGTGATTTTCACTGTCCCCAGGTCTGCGTGGGGCATGGGGAGCTCTACAGGTTCTTTCTCTCATCAGCCTGCTGTCTGATGGTTTTTCCACTATTCCCCCTTCCAGGGACACCAGTCCGCTCATGTTCCATCCTAGGGAACTAGGCATTGGCCACAGTTGGGTCCATGTGCTGGGATAAGTGGCTGAGCTGTGTGTTCAGGGAGAACTGACGGTGTGATTGACATCTCCGTCCACTCCCTTCGGGTAGTCCTCAAATGTGCAGTCACTGTAGTCTCAGGTGTTGGGTTGTATCTGGAAAGATTTGTCACCTGCTGCATGAACACAGAACAGCAGCGTCCAAGTATAGCAAAGGGCTCCTTGAAAGTAAGCTTTATTGTTCATCTCTTGTTAGTCAAGCCAATGGGAATGTCTCATATTTCCTCTGAAGCCTGAGGAAGGGGGCTTTTCTCTGCCAATTTTCTTCTCCAGCTGTGTTCTGTCTGTCCTCCTTGCCACCTCGCCTTCCACTGGACCTGAGTGTCAGACACCAGCAGACACTACCCGTGTCTTCCTGCTTCTCCTGCTTTGTCAAGGAGACTTGGGTGGCTGTGTTCCACATTTGGGCTTTTGAGGCACTGTTGCCATCTGTGGGTTGGCTGGTGCCATGGCAGAGTCATGATCTGTGCCCTCTGTTTGTCCCTTGGCCTGCTGATTGAGCATGGGGGTCCTTGTGCAGTGTCTCCTCAGCCCCTCAGAGTCACCTCTCCCCTGTTGGCCTTGCCTCTCCACTTGTGTATCTGAAGAGCCTAAGAATGAAAGCTTGGTCTTGCTCACTTCACTTCCCAAGTGCCAGTGACCGGTCTGCCACCCACGCAGGTTAGACTGCACGGTGTCTCCCTCGGTCCTGACCTCAGCCGTCCACACAGTTGCCGTTTGCCAGGCATAAGGTTCCGACACAGGTCGCAGCCGTGTCGGCACATGTTCAGGTTGGAGATGACACGTCCCTCTCAGTACTGCTGGACTTTCAGCCCACACACATGCGTCTCAGGTTCTGTGGCTTCTCTTCTCCTGATGGACAAGCTCCTGCCCTGGCCATGGCCAGTTCCTGTGCTCACAGCTTTCCGTGGATATTCTTCTATGCCTTTTTTTTCCTTATAATTTTCAATTTCATTCTTTCTCCAAATAAAAATATGTTATTCAAGTTCTTTATATTTGAAAATTAAACAAATGTTCGTAATTTACACTATATTCATACGTTCATTCCTTTTCTGTGTATTTAATTGTTTACATGTTTTTATGCTCCTATGCAGTAAAGCTGTAAGTTTTCCAATTTATTGATCATCTTCACATGTGTAGGGGCATTTTTAATAATGAATCTAGGATTAAAATGATTGGATTTGAGACCGCAGTCATTGAAGTTTGTGGGATCATTCTTTTTATTTTTTGGCACCTGGGATTAAACCCAGGGGCACTTTGCCACTGAACCACATTCTCAGCCCTTTCTTTTATTTTTTATTTTGGTCTAACCAAATTGCTTAGGGTCTTGCTAAGTTGCTAAGGCTAGCCTGGAACTTGTGATCCTCCTGCCTCGGTCTCCTGAGCTGCTGGGATTACAGGTCTGCACCCTACACCCAGGTGTATGATCATTTTTACTGTTTATAAAGGACCTATACCAATTTGCTCTTCAGGAAAAAATGGTGGATTCTATCAACATATTTCCTGTCCAGTATTTCATAAGCAAATTGCTCAATTTTTGCCATTAAGTTGGCACAAAATGATGATATATAATTCTTCCATGGATAAATTTTAGTTTGCTTTTCTCTCTTTGTTTATAGGGATTCTTTGTATGTTCCTGGTCATACTTACTGTTTATCAATTGTATAAGCTACAAATACATTTTTGTAGTTATATTTCTCTTTTTGTGGCTCTCTTTAATGTGTCTTTGATTTCATATAGGTTTATTTATTTATTTATTTATTTATTTATTTATTTATTTATTTTGTTCCAGAGATTGAACCCAGAGGTGATTAACCACTGAGCCACATCCCCAGCCCGTTTTTAATTTTCATTTTGAGACAGGGTCTCATTAAGTTGCTTAGGGCTTCATGGGGCTGGCTTTGAATTTGCCATACTCTTGCCTCAGCCTCCCAAGACACTGGGATTATAGGCATGTGCAGCCATGCCTGCCAAGGTCTTCCTTTCAATAAAGTCTTAATTCATGGCTTTCTGTATAGGACTCATCACTTTGTCTTATGTAAAACATGTTTTATCCTGATGTAATCATTCACTACTTAGGTTTTGCTGATCTTAGTTTGGTTCAGAACATATTGTGAGATATTAGTGCTTTCACTGTCAGTTCCCCTGGGGTAGATAATTTTAGTGCTGTGTTTAGGGAACAGCTCTCCTCCTCACATTGAGCTGCCGTGCTTTCTTCTCCATCCACCAGACCTCCATATGTGTAAATGGGTCTCTGAGCTTTTGTTCTTTCTTCATTGCTAGTCTCATTGTCTTTGTGCCAGTCCCTCATGGATTTGGGGAGAGTCATCAGTTTATATTAATCAATTCTTTGTTGATGTAGCCCTCAATGTCTTTATATGCAGTGTTAAAATTTTCTCCATCAAAGGGCCCAATAAAATCTTCTTTCTCTTAAGTTGTTATTGTTGGGTGTTTTGGACACAATGGCCAAATAGCTAACTATAACACATGGCAGTGTGTGCCTGGGTGTTGGTAACCCAGGAAACTCACCAGAGCCTGCGTGCCCAGGTTTTCATTGACACTTACTGACTAAGCTCAGTTAATGGAATCACCCACCATGAGGCTCAGTCTCCTGCTTCTCTCAACTGAGGTCCAGCTTACATGTTGTGTCTTACGCTCTCCATCAGACATGTTTTGTCTTTCTGGTGTGGACAGATCTTTCCCTAAGTCATCTCTTTAGGATAAATTGTTTAGGGGTCCAGATTGAGTTAACTGTTTGCGTAAACTGTCACTTGTAATCCTGGAAGCCCACCATGATTTGAAACAGGAATTCTAGAAATGCCTAGTGTTTGAGGTTTTATGTTGATCAAATACCAGACATGATTTTTTGCTGTAATTTCTTATCACACACTTCCTGTCTTCTACGTGGGCCATGTTCCTTGCGCTTTCCTGGTGTCCCTGGAACAACACAGGATGGCGTTGGTTAGAGGAAGCTTACCCCACACGGTTTCCCTAGCCATGTGCAGGCTGCAGTTGTAGGGCCTCTCCCCCATGTGGGTCATCTGGTGCTGCAGGAGATGCCTGCTCTTGAGGAAGGTCTTCCCACACTCTATGCACTCCACTGCAGACCCTCTGTGTGCTGACTGACCTCTCCCCAGGTCTCCCTTTCAAGGTGTTTGGGTCTAAGGGTCAGGAAGAAAGATGTTCAAACCTAAGGTTCAGAGGTAACAGAGTGGACAGAGAGGCTGTGTTTTGAGTTCCATGTTTTCACTGAAGTGAGGATCTTGTCCTTCTGTGTTGTTATTAACAGGCCCTGTTGTGTGTTGAATTTTCTTTCAGGTGATAACAGAAAACCTCAAGCCACCGAACCTACTACTTGTGAGCCAGCCTTGTCCGAGGGTGCCTCACTCCAGGGACAGTTAACACAAGGGGCCTCAGGGTGCTCCCAGGTGGTGGCAGCCAGAGGTCAGAATGGGCCATCAGCAGTGCAGGAAGGACTCTTGAGACCAGGTGTAGAGCTGCAGGAGAAGCTTCCTGGGAAAAGTATCCCTAAACCTGGTGGTTCAGGGGCAGCCAAGGACACACATTCAAGGATGGTACAGGAAGAGGAGGAAAACATCTTCAAATGCAGTGAATGTGGGAAGGTGTTTAACAAGAAACACCTTCTTGCTGGACATGAGAAAATCCACTCTGGAGTGAAGCCCTACGAGTGCACCGAGTGTGGGAAGACCTTCATCAAGAGCACGCACCTCCTGCAGCACCAGATGATCCACACGGGAGAGAGGCCCTACGAGTGCACAGAGTGTGGGAAGGCCTTCAACCGCAGGTCCTACCTCACCCAGCACCAGCGCATCCATAGTGGGGAGAAGCCCTACAAGTGCAGCGAGTGTGGAAAGGCCTTCACCCACCGCTCCAATTTTGTCTTGCACAGCAGGAGACACACTGGAGAGAAGTCCTTTGTGTGCACTGAGTGTGGGCAGGTCTTCCGGCACAGGGGAGGTTTCCTCAGGCACTATGTGGTCCATGGTGGGGAGAACCCCTATGAGTGTTTTGAGTGTGGCCAGGTCTTCAAGCACAGGTCCTACCTCCTGTGGCACCAGCAGACTCACACGGGCAAGGAGCCCTACGAGTGCAGCGAGTGTGGGAAAGCCTTCCTGGAGAGCGCGGCCCTGATCCACCACTACGTCATCCACACTGGGGAGAAGCCCTTCGAGTGCCTCGAGTGTGGGAAGGCCTTCAACCACAGGTCCTACCTCAAGAGGCACCAGCGCATCCACACCGGGGAGAAACCCTTCGTGTGCAGTGAGTGTGGGAAGGCCTTCACCCACTGCTCTACGTACATTTTACATAAAAGGGCCCACACTGGAGAAAAACCCTTTGAGTGCAAAGAATGTGGGAAAGCCTTTACCAATCGAAAAGACCTCATTCGCCACTTCAGCATCCACACTGGGGAGAAGCCCTACGAGTGTGTGCAGTGTGGGAAGGCCTTTGCCCGCATGTCAGGCCTCACGAGGCACAAGCGGATTCACAGTGGGGAGAAGCCTTTTGAATGCATCGAGTGTGGGAAATCCTTCTGCTGGAGCACAAACCTCATCCGGCATGCCATCATCCACACTGGAGAGAAGCCCTATAAGTGCAGCGAGTGTGGAAAGGCCTTCAGCCGCAGCTCATCCCTCACCCAGCACCAGAGGATGCACCGTGGGAGAAAACCTGTCAGCGCAGCAGAGGAGGGGCCCCCTTTCCCAAGTACTCACGCCTCCGTCACCCTCCGAGAACTCCTTATGGGAAAGGACTTTTTGAATGTAACCACCAAGAGAGATCTACTGCCAGAGGCAACATCGTCCTCAGCCTCCGCTCGTTCATACCAAAGAGAGACCCCTCAGGTGTCTTCACTGTGAGGAATGTCATGTGTCACCTAAGACTCAGTTGGAAATGGGTTGAGAGTTCATCCAGGAGAGACCTAGTGGTTTCCAGCACACAGGATGACCTTCAGCTGCACCTTCCTCCTCGTTTACAGTGCAGTGTTATCTCAGGAACTGTTTCTAAAAGGAGGGATGTAGAAGAAGATGAAATGCAAACACAGGTGTTTTCAGAATTTTCTACTAAGCTGTGCCACTTTATCATTAATTTCTTAGATTATCTGGGGCAAGGGGTGTGTAGTTTCAGAGGTAAAAGGCCTTGACTTTTTGTGTGTGTCTTATTGGTATTGAATATCAGGAAAGTTAGTTGGGGGAGTCTGGAAATGTCATTGTATGCCTTCTGTGTTCCGTGGTGTTTCTGTACTCCTGAGGACCATGGCTCTATGAGAAACGAGGGGCTTGAGCCATGAAGTGCTGTGAGGGGGCTGGGCTGGGGCTCAGTGGTAGAGTGCTTGCCTGGCACATGTGAGGCACTGGGTTCTCAGCACCACATAAGTGCTTAAGTAAGTAAAATAAAGGAATGTGTCTATCATCTACAACTAAAAAATATTTTTAAAAAAGAATTCATATATGAAGCTGGGCTGGTGGTGCATGCCTGTCCCAGCAGCTCAGGAAACCGAGGCAGGAGGATTGCACAAGTTCAAAGCCTACCTCAGCAAAAGTGAGGTGGTGCTACGCAACTCAGTGAGACCCTGTCTCTAAATAAAATACAAAATAGGGCTGGAAATGTGGTTCAGTGGTCGAGTGCCCCTCAGTTTAATCCCTGGTACCCCACCACCACCAAAGAAGAAAAAAAAGAATTCACATACTAATGGACTGTGGTGCCAGCTAAGACTATTTAAGGGCTGACGGTGTTTTAAAAACGACAAACCCTTTTTCACATAGTTTTTCAATTTATCTTGGAGGGTTTGGTTCTGGAGATCGATCCCAGGGCTCCCACGTGCTAGGCAAGTGCTCTGTCATGGAGCTATACCCAGATCCCTTTTTCTTTTCCTTCCTTCCTTCCTTTAAGTCTTGTATCATCAGGGTCTTGCTGAGTTACCCAGGGTGGCCTTCAACTTGTGGTCCTCCTGAATCTCAGGAGCAGGGATTATTGGCATGTGCCATTTCTCCTGATTCTTTCTGTAGTTTTAAAAACCTAACTTGTGGACATTTTCTTGGTTTCTGTGTATTGATTGTTACAGCTGTATGATAGTTCTTCAAACTGCGTAAAGTGATTTCTCTCTATTATTTAAAACTGATTTAGCATTTCTAGTTCCTTTAACTTTTTCCATATTCGTTTTAGGATAAGTTTGTCAATATTACCAAAAAAGTCTTGGTAGACTTTTCATAGAAATTAAATCCGATGATCAGTTTATTGAGAATCCATCCATCTGGTGTGTTGGGTCTTTCAGTTCATGAATATAGTGTGTGTCTATTTAAGATTTCCACATTTACTTCATGAGTGTTTTATAGCTTTTAGCATTTATAAACCCTGCACATTTTTGTTAGGGCTCATATCTAGGGCTTTTTGTTCATGTTTGGTTGTTTTAATGTTCGTGTGGTGTTGCTGTGAATCTTCAGTTTTCACATGACATTTGAGAATATGCAGAATGATAATGTCCTTGTGCACTGTTTTGCCATTGTGCAACCTTGCTTAACTAATTATTTCTAGCTCATTTTTTTCACAGAATCTTAGGGATTTTCCACCTAATAATGTTCTCTGCAAATCACTTTATTTCTTCCTCCTGATCTAAGTAGCATATTTGCTACTTTTGTGTGGTTATAGCATAAGCGAGGGCTTCCCACATGAGGAATGAAAGCCATCCTTGCCTGGTCCTTCAGACTGGAGCAGAAACGTTAAGTTTTTCCTTGTTACGTACAAACATTGTTTGTCGTTGCTGTGGAGAGACAGGCTGGTTGTGATTGCCAGGGCCTTGCATGCTAGGCACACTCCCCACCATTAGGCTGTATCCTTAGACACAGAAAATGTCCTTCTGTTCCCAGTGTTCTGAGATTTCGTCATTATGAATTTTGTCAAATGCCTTTTTTATATCAAATGATAGGATCATGTGATTTTTCTTCTATATCTTATTGATATAATGTATTGCATTGACAAGAATTTGGAATATTGAGCCAGGCACAGTGTGTACGCCTATAATCATCAGCAACTCAGGAAGCTAAGGCACAAGGATCAAAAGTAAGAGTTTGAATATTGAACCAGCCTGCATTCTCAGAATAAACCACTGTTTGTGGAGTATAATTCTTTTATATATATATTTTTAGTTGCTGATGAACCTTTTATTTATTCACTTATTTATATGTGGTGCTGAGAATGAAACCCAGCATCTCACATATGCTAGGCAAGCACTCTACCACTGAGCCACAACCCCAGCCCTATAATTCTTTTTATATGTCATATGACATCATTCCATTTTTTTGTAATTTGGTGAGGAAGTTTTTCTCTATTTTTTCATGTCCCTCTTCTAATTTTTTGAGTGATAATGACATATATATGTATGTGTGTGTGTGTGTGTATTACTCCCCCACCCCCACAGTACTGGGGGTTGAACCCAGGGACACTCTGTTACTTACCTAATCCTTGTTTTTTGTATTGTTTTGGTTTTGTAAAGACAGGGTCTGGCCAAGTTGCCCTGGCTGGCCTTGAACTTGGGATCGTCCTGCCTCAACCTCCTGAATAGCTGGGATAACAGTTGTGCGCCACTGTGCCTGGCTGGCGTGTACTGGACTGTGTGTTTAATTAGTGTCATTTATTTATTTATTTATTTTAAAGAGTGAGAGAGAGGAGAGAGAGAGAGAGAGAGAGAATTTTTAATATTTATTTATTTTTTTAGTTCTCGGGGGACACAACATCTTTGTTGGTATGTGGTGCTGAGGATCGAACCCAGGCCGCACGCATGCCAGACAAGCGCGCTACCGCCTGAGCCACATTCCCAGCCCTAGTGTCATTTATTCTTGTGATGGTTGATAGCATTCTGTAGTAAACTGTTGTGCTAAGATTTCTTTTTTTTTTGGCTCCTAGGTTACTTGTTTATTTTATTAGGTATAAAAGTACTCAAAGCACTTCATGGGAGATAAGTTTTGATTTTTTTTGTGTGTGTGTGTGTGTGGTGCTGGTATCTGAACCTAGAGGCTTGCCCATGCTAGGCATGTGCTTTACCACTGAGCTATATCTGTTTCATGTAAGTTTTCTAATTTATTTCTCTTATTGTTGCAAGTATTTCCTTACTACCCTTTTGCTGACTGCAGGAATAGGTTGCC
Organism: Urocitellus parryii; assembly: GCF_045843805.1. Taxonomy (NCBI): domain Eukaryota; kingdom Metazoa; phylum Chordata; class Mammalia; order Rodentia; family Sciuridae; genus Urocitellus; species Urocitellus parryii. The sequence continues at coordinate 1,028,675 of NC_135545.1, read as the reverse complement.
CTTGCTCTTAAGCCATCCTCCTGCTTCTGCTTCCCACAGGACGCTGGGATTACAGGTGGGACCACTGGGCCATCTTCTGTTCTCTTTTGATCTTCACCAGTCTTAGATCATCTATCATTTATCTTAGACACAGAGCACATGTGTCTTCTTGGTCATTTCAAATTAATCAGCACTTTGGGTTGTTGATTTTTTTTCTTCTTTCTGTTTTGTTTCACTCGTTTCTGCTCTGATGTGCATTATTATATCTTTTCTTCTACTTGGTTTCCTTGTGTTGGCTCTTAGCAGTTTTCTTGTGTGGGAGTGATTATTGACTTGAGGCTTTTCAGTTTTCCAATGTGAGCAGTTAATTCTGTAACTTTCCCTCATAGAACTATTATTTCATTCAATACTGAAATTTCTTTTTTCATTTCTGTGTGTGTGTGTGTGTGTGTGTGTGTGTTGTTGCTTATGGAGCCCAGACCCTCATGTGGGGCAAGTGTTATCCTACTGGGCCACACCCCCAGCCCCTCAATTCTGAACTTTCTTGATTCCTTTTGAGACTTAGTCTCTGATTCATAATTATTTGGAAGTATGCTGTTTAATTTCCTAGTATTTCACATATTTCCTGCTGTTACTGATTTCTGATTGTTTTACATTTGACCTGGGTTTTGTTGTTGTTTGTTTGTTTTGTTTTGTTTTGTTTTGTTTTGTTTTTATTTTTATGAACCAGCACACGGTCCATCCTGTTAGGTGTGCTGCCTGAGATGAGCCTGTGTTCTGCTTCCATTGGCTAGAGTGTCTGTACATGTCTGCTTGTCCTGTTGATGATGGCATTCAGATATTCAGTGTCTTAGCTGATTTTCTGACCAGTGTTTGTTTTTTGTTTTAAATCTTTGTCCAGTGTAGTTTTCTTTGTAAAACTTTATTGAGGATTTTAAGTCAGATATCCAATATAAGATAGCTTGAATTGTTTCAGCTTGTCTTTGTTTAAACCTCTGGTTGACCTTCACCTACTCTGGCACTTCACAGGGCCCTGGATTTGACATTTTCCATCTTGACATCGCTTCCAGGACCTCCTTCCAAGACCTCCAGTCTTGCAGAGACTTTTCTGGAGTTCAGCTTCCAGGTCAGGCCCTCGAACCTCAGGGCTCCCTCCCCTCTTTCCTGGCCTGGTGTGACGTCTTGCCTCTCAGATGGTGGCTGCTCTTGTTGGAGTTGCTTACCACTGCACTGCCGGGAGGTCACAGGCCCAGCTGGGGAGAAGATCCTCATTCCTCTGCTTTTCCTCTAGATTTAGATCGTTGTCCCTCTCATATTTCACATGAACGAGTCTCAGAGAGAAGAACTTATGTCACATTTCTATCAGTTGCTGAGAGAGTCCTGTTGATGTCTTGAACTGTAATTGGGGGATTGTGTATTCTGCATTAGATTTCTGTCCCTGGGTCAGAAAGTGTGAGATGATCTGAAAGGAGGGAGGTTTCTCTAGCTCATGGTCTTGAAGTCTCGGTCCATGGTTGCTTGGCTCTTGTTTGGGGCCTCTGGTGCGGGAGTGCCTCACGGCAGAGAGCCTGTGGTAGAACAGAGCTGCTCACCCCGGCAGACAGCATGCAGAGGGAGGAGGGGTGCCCTGTGACCCCACGTCCCCTCTGTAGGTCCGCCTCCTTGGGGTCTGTCACTTTGCAGTGGCACTTGGGCCCGAGGAGGACAGGAAGACTTTTCCTCCCTTAAATTCCGTCAGGGTTTATATCACGTAGCTCCGTGCTCTGTGGTTTGGCACATATGTTGAAAACCGCTGTCATCATTTATTGACCCTTTACCACTGGGTTGTGTCCTTTTATGCCACTGTGAGTTTTCTTGGCTGACTTCTATTTAGTCTCTTTAATCCTGATTTAATCTGTTTTGTGTCATCATTACTGTAATTTTTTTAATGTTTAGTTTACATTTTATTTGGATTTTTTAGCCATGTCTGTCATTTGAAGTGAGCTTTTTATGAACAGTATATGCTTGCATCATGCTTTTTTATTTATTTTGGATATTTCTGACAATTTATATATTTAGACAATTTAAAATAACTACTGATGTTAATGCTTTTATCTGCCATTTTAATTTGTTTGTGTTCCCTATTTATTGTCCTTTCTTTTTTATTGTTTTTCTTGGTGGAGGGTGGGTTCTCTTTTCTTGTAGGTTAGTGTATTTTTTTTAGGAGATGTAAGGTATTTGAATGTGTGTATTTAATTTGCCACAATTTCATGGTATTCGCAGTTTACATTCTGTATAGCCCCTGTCGTTGCCTGTTAGGTTTTCTTTGTTTCTCTTCGGATGCTCAGCGCCATATTGGGAGATGTGCTTTCTGACTTGGCGGTCAGACGTGCCCGACAGGCGTGAGAGTGTGTTCCTGCCCCTGCTACCCAGGCTGTTGGTTTTTCTCCAGATCCCAGGTGGTCTTCCCTTCTGTTTGGTGAGTGTCCTGGGCTTTTTTTCTGGGGTAGTTCTGCTAGTGATCGCTAGTTTTCTTCGTGTTCTTCTGTTTTTGTGAGAGATAGGATCTGGGCTCCACAGGCCTGGCCCTGGGTAAGCCTGTCCGTTCCTCTGTCCACTTTGGTTTTTTCCTTTCTTTTTTCTCTTCTGATTGTTCACTGTGGCTCCAGATAAGGAGTCCCCTTCCGTGTAGACCATTATTTTATTGCAGGTTGTCATTTCTGTCAAGCTGGGTTCAAACGTTGTTCCTTGTCTGTGGGGTTTGGAAGTTGGATTGCGTGTGTGATGTGGAATGTTTGGAGTTGCTTTGTGGCTTGTGATTAGTACCGCTGGTCACCAGAGCTCCTGACCAGATACCACTGCAGTTCTGAGGTAGTCCTGTAGTGAAAGATGACCAGGACCAGAGTGGGGCGTTGTCAAGTTCATCTCCCAAATAGGAATATGGTTGTCCAACATTGATTCCCAGATCCAGCATCTAAATGTCTTAGCAGAGATGGGACAGCAGTGGAAAGAAATGACCTAAAGGAACTCTGGGAGAAAGAAAAAAACTATTGTAGATGTTAGTTTCAAAAACCATGGATGACCCAGAATTCCATAATACGGCTTATATCAGGTGAAGGGTAGGAGGCAAGGGAGATGTCGTATTTGCTTTGAGCAAAGACTAAGAGTAACATGATAGGGTTAGGACAGGACAGGATGGAAGTTGGCTAGGCAGACGGACTTTCTATACAGGCACCCATCTATACAGGATTGTTGGCCACGGTACTCATGCAGTAGAGAAAAGGGACTCTGCCCTCCCACAAGGTGCTGCTCCAGGGAGGCAACTCTTCAGGGATCCTCAGGGGTCCTAGGGCCACACAGGAGTATGGATACACAGGAGATGGAAGTGTGTCACGAGCCAGTGCGTCCCACTGGGGTCCTTTAGGATTGAGTCCTTCAAAGAGCAACTGGAAGTACAGACTAGCTAAAGAACGTGGGTAAGTTCAGCATAGTGGTGCCTGCCTGTAATCCCAGTGGCTCAGGAGGCTCAGTCAGGAGGATCGTGAGTTCAAAGCCAGCCTCAGCAACTTGGTGAGACCCTGTCTCTAAATAAAATATAAAATAAAAAAGGGCTTTGGATGTGGCTCAGTGGTTAAGCGCCTCTGGGTTCCATCCTCAGTACAAAAAAGAGACATGGATAAATGTCATGAAATTAATCAAATTATACTTTTATGGACGTACAAGTAGGCCACAATGATGACCACCGATCTCTAAAATGTGCTAATTTAGAGAAGAGAACACCTGTGAGAAGTGAAGGTGTGAACCTGCAGCTGGTGGTCCTCAGAATGAGGACTTCTGTGCCTGGAAACCCTCAGCTCCCTTCTTCCAAGTAAAATCTTAATGTCGTTTCAGCCCTTGATGAGGCACTTGTCGTCCCTTCATCCAGGTCGGGGTCCTCCAGCTGTGTTGTGGAACACTGAGTGTTCCAGGGGGTCCCTGAGATGGGGAGGTAAACACTTTCACCCACCCCAAACAACGCTGCCCTGGGGGAGAGTTTAGAAATAAGAAATCAGTGGACGCACCAAGAGAGCACCCTGCATGCAGGTCATCCCTGTGGTGCGGTCTGAACTCGGAACCTCATGGTGATTTCAAGCTGGAGGAAACCAGGCTTGGTCCAAGCCCACCCTTTTGAGGACCTCCACTGGCTGCTGCAGAAGGGGTGCGGGCCGCTGTGTCGTGAAGAGCCCCAGGGCATGCTCCCACTGGGTCAGACTGTCTCGGTGTCTGTTCTCTCTGCTGGAAGGCTCATTCCCAGAGCTGGGCTTGCCAGGTTGGTTCTGCGGTTCCAGATCTGGAGAGATCAGGGAGATGGTCTTTGAGGACCCGCCAGCCCTTTCTGTCACTGTGCCACAGTCTTTGGAAGAAGCTGTTGTCGTTCCACATGTTGTGGTCACTCACTTTGATCCAACTGTCTTCTTGCTTGACCAAGGCAAAAGTCTTAGGGAAGATCGGGTCCTCTGGGTCAGGCTCACCTCCAGTTTCTATTCCTGGCCTGCGGTGCTGGCCAGCCACCTGCGTAGGGCCTGGTAACTGGGTGCTTTCCCCACAGTCCAGTGAGCTCAGCTCTGCGGCCTCATCCAAGGTCTGGGCTGCCCTGTCTGCCCTCGGAACATGACGTTTCCTTCACCTTCTTTCTCTCACAGGCTCGGCCCCTGTAGCGGTCTGTGGCCTGCTTGTCCCCAGGCCCTCACGTTCCCTTCACTCTGGGCTCCTCCACCTGACTTGAGGCTCCCAAGTGCTCTTTGTCCCCTTCTCTGTTGCGTCTTTGCAGTGCTGGCCCCGTCTGGGCCTCGGTCCTCTCCTGCCTGGGTGTCTTCCCTTGCCCTCCAGGGCTCTGCAGCCCGCCCGGGCCCTGTTTCCAGGTGGGCTGGTCATGCCGCGTGCCTCTTGTGGGCCGAGTGCTGTGCGCACCTCAGCTCTTGCCTCTTGACCACCACTCTGGCACGTAGCGTCCTTTTCCTGGTTTCCTGGCCAGGACCATTAGGCACAGAGGCCAGGGCTACACAGACAGGCAGCTGGAGTCTGGGACTGGAGGCCACTTAATGTGCTGCAGCTCCCAGCCCCGCCCGTTTCCTGGGTCTCCACTCGTGGGGAGGGCCTTTGTTCTTCTAGTCACTGTTCTGTGGGGGGTTTGGGTGGTTTCTTGTTTTTTGTTTTCCTGGCAGAAGGGATTGAACCCAAGGGTGGTGATTAAACACTGCCACATCCCCAGTCCCCCCCCCCTCCTTTTTTTTAATATAGAGACAGGTCTCACTGAGTTGCTTAGGGCCTGGCTAAGGTGCTGAGGCTGGCTTTGAACTCGAGATCCTCCTGCCTCAGTTTCCTGAGCTGCTGGGGTGACAGCGTGGCCACTGTGCCATTTCTGTCTTTAACATGCCACTCACTCATCTGGAGCCGGCTGTCCCTGTGTGATGGTGTATTGGGGCCATCTCTTCAGGTTGGGTGAGGTCAACCAGATTCCGTCTTTGTGGTGGCATTGTCTGTCATCAGTGGAAATAGAGGTGTGGGGGGAGGCGGTCGAGAAGCCATGACGGCATCCAGACCAGGTGTGCTTTTTGGAGTGAAGACCTCTCTGAGCTCCAGCTTCAGCCCCATTGCCACACACTCCCCTCCCTCCGTGTCCCACATCCTGCCCCTGCCCTTCAGGTGTGTTTGGTGACGGCCACGTGCACAGCAGCTTGTGTTGAGGAATTTTGTCCTTCAAAGTGCATATTGTTGTCACCATGTGTGACAGGTTGACATTGAGGCATACCTGCATGGACAGGAAGTACAAGTTGCAGAGGTCGTGATGAATGACAGTGGGAGTACTGGAAGATCACCTCTAGGTTTATTGATCTTGGAAAGACCCAGGACTCAGGATTCTGTCACACTCGCAGCTGTGACTTGTCACAGCCAGAGGAGACATAGCAAACCCCACAGAGCAAAGAGCCTCCCGGGGCAATGTCCAGAGAACCAGAGTGTTCTTCTCGTCCTGCCTCAGTGAGGTCACAGGTGGGCCTTGTTGGCACGTCACCGGGGACTGGGCTAGCATGTGAGAAGTGTCTCCTAGGAAGCCTGTTGGGAAATCCCTGCCAGGGTGAGTGTTGGGCACACTGTCCTCTGTCCAGCACATACCAGACTCTGGACCTCCCGAAGGGTTCTGGTGTTCATTGTGAGTCCCATGTTTCCACAAAAGACCTGGCCACACAAAGCTGCCTTCTCTGGAGCTGTGGGAAGCCTCCCAACATCTCAGTCCCAAGCTGCCACCAAGGCTCACCCTGTGAGCTGCAGGGTGGTGGTCTCTGGCCCCACTGTGACTTCTCCTCACAGAGACCCAAGTGATACTAAAGCACTGTGTATGTTCGGGTGTCTGTCACTTTAAGCAAACACTATTTCCTTCAGTGAAAAATGAAGATCTTAATTTTGAGATGAAGACTCATATAACTGTTGTAATAAAAAATCCAAGGCACAGTGGAACTTGTTACAAACCCCCGGGACAGGATTTAGTTCAGTTACAAGGTACAGAGGACACTGCTGAGAGAAGGACTTGGTGCTGGTACACGTGTGTACCTGTATGTGTGTGCCCAGTGTGTGTGTGTGCCTACTGTGTGCATATGTGTGATACACACGAATGGCTGCGATGGTCTGACCTGAATTCTCCCTCCACTTGCCTTTGCCTGTGAAGACAGAGTGGCCAGGGGGCAAGGTGTAGTTCCATGGTTTATACTGAAACGCTTCTTGTCCCTTTACTGCTGCTATCTGAAGCCTTGGCTTCAGCGGAGAACTAAGGAGTATGACACTCGTAACAGTCCCTGCATCATTAAAGGCAGATGACTCTAAAGGACATTATTGCAGACACTCGGGTGTCTGTTGGTTTATGTCTGGGGGGAGTCATTGACCCCAGCTGAGAGGGCCTCTGCAGACACTTGCTGGAAGCATCTGAGGAAGGCTGTCCTGCCTCAGCTGTGGGAAGCTAGTGCCTCCTGCAAGGTCTAGTGATGATGTCACTGTGTTCTGGAGGCTAAGGATTTTTAATCTTGGCTGGGGTATAGCTCACTAGCACACACAAGGCCCTGGGTCCACCCCTAGCAGCAGCTCCCACACACAGGGTGTTGGACATCTTAACAGTGGCATGGTCTCAGCTAGGTCAAGTGGGCAGCTTGTCTTGCCTGCTTGGAGCAGAGGATTGTTGTGCAGGGAGGATCCAGTAGTGAGACTGTGGGTATTTCCTGTCACTGCTCTTACCTGTAGGGTGGCTACGGAAGTTCCTGGCTTGGAGGTGGAGCACTGGCCTAGCATGCACAAAACACTAGGCTCCCTCTCCAGCAACACGTAAAACAACAGACAAACACCCATGCCCTGGGGCTGGGGTTGTGGCACCGGCAAAGCAGTGGGTTGGATCCTCAGCACCACATAAAAACAAAATAAAGATAGCCACCTAAACTAAAAAATAAATATTCAAACAAACACACACCCATGTCCTGCTTCCTTTCAGGCCTGGATATTAAGCTTCTTTCTGTTTTTATTCTCTTTGGACAAAGGGGACCTCTCTGATCTGGAGACTGCTCCTCCCAGGGAAGGCTAATCCCCAGGGCCCTGCACTCCCTGCTGTGGGCTTGCCTTTCATAAGCAAGTCCACCAGCCCAGAGTCCACAGCCCTCCACTACTGTGCCCATCATGTCCCTCCTGTTACCGTTCCTTGGTTTGCAGCTCTAGGTACTGAGGAGCTGGGGCAGTCCCAACACTAGGGCTCGCTGGGTCAAGCCAGGCGATGTCTAGATTGACCCCACAGCTTCCCCCACACTGCACGTGGCTCCTACCTCCTGACATGGTGCCTCTTGGCCCTGTGTGCGTTGGCATGCCACTCTGGGGAGCCGCGAGTGACAAGCTTCAATGTCAGTGTCTCCTGGCCTCATCAGAACCACAGAATGATGAGATGTGCGTTTAAAAATAGATCCACCTGAAAGCACTGGTCAGAGGAGTCCTCGAGGACTTGGAGCAGGTCTGCACATGCACGTCATTTCCAAGGAACAGTGCTGCAGCGGGGCTAGTGCCAGGAAGTGCCCTGGCAGCTAGGGCTCCCAAGGCCTGAGGGCTTGGGCACTGAGGAACTTTCCTCCAGGGGATCCTCTCCAAGCATGGTACTGTGTGTGCTGTGTCAGCCACAACTGGTTGACCCCTGTCCACCACGGCCTCCAGTATCCAGTCCCCTGTGTCCTTTCTCCAGCTTCTGATGATGGCAGATGCCTCCAGGGTTACTCCCACCCAGGCCTGCAGCATTGGCTTCCCCCTTTCTGGGCTCATCTTCTCTTCACTTTATGTCGCCTGTAGCTGTGCCATCTTTTGGCATCTCTGGGTTGCTGTCCGTCCTCCCAGGGCCGAGCCTTGTCCCTACTCTCAAGAAGGAGCACACATTTGGAAGTGTGCTACTTGCTCATCTCTGGAACCACTGCTTCTTCACCAGTCCCTGTCACCACTGTGGTTTTCCTTGTGTGTGTCTAGGCTTCTGCAACTCCTGATTCTTTGTCTTCTCTCCCCTCTCTCTTAAGCGAAGGGCCTCTTGGGGCTGACTTTGTCCCCGAGCCAAATCTGTGTTAGCTCTTTTTTGCTTTATTCCCTCTCACTTATCCAGACCCCACTCCTGTGACTCTCTTTGCTGCAGAGCCTCCCTGGCCAAGGTAGGAAGAGACTTCACATAAAGAAATCCTATCTCCTTGTGTTTCTTGGGCTGTGGGCAGGACTCCATCCTGCTGACCACTCCCTCCATTCTTGACATACTCTTTCCTTGGTTCTGTGCATCCTTCTCCTAGGTCACTCCCTCTTTTCTCTGCTGGCTTATCCATGGCTGGCCACCTATGTCGTGCTGGAATTTCTAAGTCCCTGGTCTGCTTTGCTCTCCCTTGTCTGTATTCATGGGTCCATACCTGCTTTGCCTACCAACACCTAGCTTTATCTCCCCAGTCCTGACCTTGTATGGTGCTCTAGACCTGTACACCAATGCCTGCTGTCAGCCAGTGGGCTGTCCACGTGACTTAAGTAAGGTCGGTAAATGGTTCCCACTTGAGCTGTGCCCTGCACCTGAGGTCCCAGCTACTCAGGAGGCTGAGGCAGGGGGATCTTTTGAGCACAGGTGTTGGCAACATAGTGAGACCCCATCTCAATGCTGGGGATGTAGTTCAGCAGCACAGTGCATTGGAGGCCCTGGGTCCCATCCTCAGCACCACCCACACTCACACAAAAACACCTGACCCTCTGCATTAGAATCCCTGCCACTGGGCTGGGGATGTGGCTCAAGTGGTAGGCTCGCCTGGCATGCGTGCAGCCCGGGTTCAATCCTCAGCACCACAAAGATGTTGTGTCTGCCACTGTGAATTCTGTCTCTGCAACTGTGAGATTGTAATTTTTTTTTCCTGTACTAGGGATTGAACCCAGGAGCACTTTACCATGGAGCTACATCCCCAGCCCTTTTTATATTTTATTTGGAGACAAGAGTCTCCAAAAGTTGCTGAGGGTCTTGTTAAATCTTCCTTCCGCAGCCTCCAGAGTAACTGTGAATCTTGTTAGAAACCTCCTACCAATTTTGCAACCCAGAGAGTCTTCCATCTCTGACACATAAACATGGAAGTAGACAGCACCCCATCTCCCAGGTTCTGTGGGAGAGAAGGAGCCTGACTTCCCTGGGTACCTTGATCCAAGTTGCAAACTACCTGCTATTGTAAACAAAGAAGTTTCTTTTCCCCTCTGAAGCCAAAGTAACTCAGAGTCACAAGGTAAGTTAGGATGAACTGTGTGGCAACTCCTGACATGTCCCCTCACTTGAAGACCATTATTTATTTTGAAAACAGCATATAATGGTCCCTCTGCTTGGGCATATGAAGGGTGAGGTTTTACTCTGTCTTTGCAGTGTCTTACTGTATAGCCGGTGATGTGAATCACATTCTGATTTAGTGTTGTTCAATAATACAACTTTTCTTAAATTAGGTAGGTGGGATGACACCCGTAATCCCAGCTAATCTGGAAGTCCAGGCAGGAAGATCACAAGATTAAGGCTGGCCGCAGCAATTCAGCAAGCCCAAGTCTGAGAAAGGGCCGGGCATGTAGTTGAGTGGTAAGAGTGCTTGCCCAGCAGCGAAGATCTTTCCCCAACACGAGTGACACACCCTCACTCGCAGTCTCTATCTATTGGTTACGAAGATTTTTTTTTCAAGTATAAACGACATATCCCATTTCCCGCCTAAAAATATTCGATTTCGAATGTTCTTGGAAGCCTCCATACTTGCCAAATATGTTCCGCTTTTCCTACATTTAAGACCAAAATTGCAAACATTACAGGGTTCGCAAAGAACCGAGACCGGGACCTGGCGACCTGGCGGCCGGATACTTGCACCCCCAGGGTGACTGCCTCAGACCCGCACGTGCCCTTGAGCCTGCCTCGCCAGCCTCACCCTGGCCCCGCCCCTGCGTAGCCCGCCTGTTCCGCCTCATTGGCCCATGCTCTGATAGACACGCCCAACTCCTGTCTTCATTGGGCACGCTGCCGATGGCGTCAGAGATTTCGACCAGTGGGAATGAGGAACCTTATCGGCCCCGCCCTGGAGGCTGGGGCACGGCTATAAAAGGCCTACTGCCCAGCCGGTGGGGACTTCCCGCCACATACCTCTTGCTTACTTTCATGTTTCCTCGTGGCCGCTTTCCACAACCATATGGACCCTGGCTGGCAACTCCAAAGGGCTCAGGAGGGCCCTGGCTCGCCCTCACCTGTATCATCCTCCACCCGGAGGCGGCGGTCCTCTCGGGCACCGCGTGGACCCACAGGTGAGGGGGGAGCAGCGGAACCTGTGGGTCCAAGGGCCAGCCCCTGGAGGGCTGGGGGCGCTGAAGAAAGAGTTTGACACCTCTCTCCCTCCCTGCCCTCCCTCCCTCCCCATCTCCTCTCCCAGGAGCTGCAGCGGGGCAGACGCGACCCGGAATCCCCGCCCTGTGAGTGCTTAGCCTTGTCGTCTGGAAGGGGAATGGGGGGCTTCCGAGGGCGCCAAGCTCGGCCTGGGCGAGTGGAGTGGAGGGTCGGCGCCTGGACGTGCGCTGCTGTTTTCCAACCAAACACCCCTGGCTGGGCCCTCAAGACGGGCAAGAGGACCTCGGGCCCCTGACTCCCCTCCACCTGCAGAACTGGGATCCTTTCTTCCTGTCCACTTAGGAAGCGCTTCACAATCAAAGACTTTGAAATCGGGCGTCCTCTGGGCAAGGGAAGATTTGGGAACGTCTACCTGGCTCGACTGAAGAAGAACCATTTCATCGTGGCCCTGAAGGTCCTCTTCAAGTCCCAGATCGAGAAGGCGGGACTGGAGCACCAGCTGCGCAGGGAAATCGAGATCCAGGCGCACCTACGGTAAGGACAGGCTCTGCCTGCGCCTCTCACGCTGGCTCTCTACACCGGTTTCCCCTTCCTGCTGCACATCCCAACTCGGCCTTTCCCACTGCCCCCAAGTAAGCCCTGGGCCTTGATTTTTCTGTGCTGCTCATTCCAGTTCGACCATATAAAGTTTCCTTCCTGGGTGGACATCCCAATCCTGACCACGGTCCCTGACCCCAGCACAGTTTGCCCCTTGTGTGACCAGTCACTGGTGATAGCAGCAGTTTTGGCCTCAGGGAGAAGTTTGACCCACCCTCCGTCCCTCCTGCAGACACCCGAACATCCTACGCCTCTACAGCTATTTCTATGACTCTACCCGGATATACCTGATTCTGGAGTTTGCTCCCAGGGGTGAGCTCTACAACTTGCTGCAGAGAAGCGGCCCCTTGGATGAGCAGCACACAGCCACGGTGAGGGGGCCTGGGCTCTGGGGGTCTTGGGCTCACTACCGGCCTGTGGTGGGGCGTGGGGGCTCTGTGGCTGGTCAAATTGCCGTTTAAGTTTATTTCTGAATTTTATTCTATAAATTTTATATAATGATGCATCCTCACATTTTTACATCTTAATTGCCCCCAGTGTGCTCCAGAATATTGTGTGTGTGAAGTTAGATTCATTTCTCATAATCAACAATCTAACTCCACTATCTTATACAAAACATGAAAGCAAAAAACACGTATATTGAAAGGCTACAAGGGATTTGCTAAATAAATGGGTGGAACTGGTAACTGGAGATTTCTAAAAGGGCACCAGGAGGACAGGACCCAGAGCCGTGGCCATGCCAACAGCAGTGGCTGAGCTGCTTGCCGTCTGGATGAATGAGTCTTTGTTGCCTCCTGATCCTCCTATTCCCTTGGTCAGGACTCAAGTCTTTTGGGAGATGGTTGTTGGCTCAGTGGAGGTTCTGTCTGGCTACTTGCTGTGGGAGGGCAATAGGACCTGTCCAGTTCAACATCCATCCTTTCCCCTTCCCAAATTGGACCTCTGGTGCCACTAAAAGGTGGTGTTGGGGTGAGTTGCAGAGAGCAAGATTCCTCTGCACTCCCAAGGTTCACGAGGAGCATTCTGTCTGATGGGAAGTGTGGAAGGCTTGCCTTTCAGATGTCTTCACTTTGTTCACAGATAATGGAGGAGGTGGCAGATGCCCTGACATACTGCCACAACAATAAGGTGATTCACAGGGACATTAAGCCAGAGAATCTGCTGCTGGGGCTGATGGGTGAGGTGAAGATTGCAGACTTTGGCTGGTCTGTGCACGCCCCCTCCCTCAGGTAGGTCAGATAGTGGTTGGGTGGGCCCCGAGTGCCAGTGAAGAGTGGTCCAGTTGAATTCATTGCAAATGTAAGACCCAGATACAAACCTGGGTTTGTACCTGAACACTGCCTTTTTTTTTTTTAAAGAGAGAGAATTTTTTGATATTTATTTATTTAATTTTTTTTTAGTTTTCGGCAGACACAACATCTTTGTATGTGGTGCTGAGGATCGAACCCGGGCCACACACATGCCAGGCAAGCGTGCTACCGCTTGAGCCACATCCCCAGCCCAACACTGCCATTTTTAAGTAGAAAATTGTCAGATATTTTCAGGGCTGGGGATGTAGCTGAGTGGCAGAGTGCTTGTCTAGCAAACGTGGTTCAATCCCCAGTACTGCAACTAAAAAGAAAACAGGTTTATTGTAGCCCAACTAGAACTTTCATTTTCTGATCTTTGTTAATGTATGACTTTAGCAATAAGATTTCATGTAAATACCTAATAACTTATGAACCATTGCCCCATACTTCCAGCAGTGTATTGTTCTGAATGAATAGATTAGAATCCATTCACTGGGTCCTTAATGTACCATCACTCTGTTTCTTGATGCTGAGAATATTTTTGTGAAAGCGTTCTGGATCATGAGCTAAATGATTGCATGAATTTCAACACACGTTGTTAGTGGTCCCGGTACATGCTTTCTCTGTACCGTGATCCATGATAAACGTTGGTGTCTTCAAACTCCGGTGCTTGGGCGGGGACTTCCAGGATTTCCCTGATCTGGGCCTCTGCACAGTGCTCCCCTCTCCCTCCACCAGGAGACAGACTATGTGTGGGACTCTGGACTACTTGCCCCCAGAAATAGTGGAAGGCAGGACCTACGATGAGAAGGTGGACCTGTGGTGCGTCGGGGTGCTCTGCTACGAGCTGCTGGTGGGACGGCCACCTTTTGAGAGCCCCTCTCAGAGCGAGACCCAGAGGCGCATCCTCAAGGTGGGATGGCCACACAGCGGGCATATACGGGGAGCTGGGTGGGGGCAGCTGCTGAGCCTGGGGGGGACTGGGGCACACACATGAGGTTACCTGCTAGGGTCCCGAGGAGTGCCTCGAGGAGGCACAGAGAACATGGAGCAAAGGAATGAACCAGACTTCCCTTGTTTCTCCTTGGCCTCATCAGGTGGATGTGACCTTTCCCCCTTCAATGCCCGAGGGGGCCCAGGACTTGGTCTCCAAGCTTCTGAGATACCAGCCCTCAGAGCGGCTTCCCCTGGCTCAGGTCCTGGAGCACCCCTGGGTGAAGGCTCACTCCCGGAGGGTGTTTCCTCCCGGTTTTCAGAAGGCTTCCTGAGCCCATCTACCTCTGTCCTTCATGTGCACCCAGGGAAGGGAAGGCTTCCTCGTTTGTCTTTTTAAATATAGGATGATAACTAATAAACACTTGAGTCATTTACTACAAGGGCTGTTTAGTTGTGTGCCTTGATGCACAACTGGGCAGAGTCTTTATTTTTTTGGAATCAGGAAAACTGCCCGAGATGGGGCCCTCTTGGCCTTGGAGATGGTGGCAGGGTTCTCCTTGAGCGCTGGTGGATAACTTCTGATAAAGGCCCTGGAGGTTCCCAACCTGCTGCCTATCAGTGCTTCCTCCTCTCAACTATTCCCCATGTTTTCAGGACATTTGTAACTGGGACCATCATCACACCAAAGCTCCACCCTCTGGAGGTATCCGGTGTGCTGCCATTTTTGAAGTAAAAGTAGTTCACTGCATTCCAGGGCCACAGGATTCCCAAATGCACCCACAGGCACCCCGACCTGCGTCATCTCTAGTAGCAAACGCAGCTTCTCTTCTGAGGTCTGTCACTGTGCCTGCCGCAATCTCAGTGTCCCCTTCCAGACTTGTCCACAGTCCCACGTGGCAGCCTCTGTGCGTCAGTGGAAGCTGACCACACCTGAGTCCACCTCCAGGCCCCAGCTATAAGCTCCAGGGTGTTTCCTGTGCAGTGCAGCCATCACTTCCGCCAGTGGTCCTTGTGACAGTTTGCCTTGAGCAGGGTCTCCCCTGTGGCCTTGTCCAGCCAATGTAGGATGATTCCTGGTATGACGGGAAGTACCAGTGAAAATCATGCAGATGATAGAGAAGAAAAGCCGGCTGTGGGCTGTAGCTCGGTGGTAGGATGCTTGTCTACCATGCAGGAGGCCCTGGGTTCCAAGCCACCCCTGCAATAAGGAGTAAAGCCAACAGTCAAGGGCCAGGCACAGTGGAGCACATCTGTAATCCCAGCAGCTCGCTGAGACAGGAGGATCACGAGTTCAAAGCCAGCCTCAGCAATGGTGAGGTGCTAAGCAACTCAGTGAGACCCTGTCTCTAAATAAAGTATAAGATAGGGCTGGGGATGTGGCTCAGTGGCCGAGTGCCCCTGGGGTTGAACTCTCTGGTACCAAAAAGCAGTCAAGTCATCCTGCCCCTCTGCCTCAGGTGAGCAGCTTCCTACTGAATCCTCAGCAGCTCCAGGACGCTGGTTTACAATCTGCATCTTCAGAGCTTGCATCTCTGCTTTCTAGCCTTATCTATCCGTTTTCTTGAGTTTATATTTCAGTTCAACACTTGGTGATTTTTTTTTTTTAAGAGAGAGTGAGGGGAGAGAGAGAGAATTTTAATATTTATTTTTTAGTTATCGGCGGACACAACATCTTTGTTTGTATGTGGTACTGAGGATCGAACCCTGGCTGCGCTGCATGCCAGACGGGCACGCTACCGCTTGACCCAAATCCCCAGCCCAACACTTGGTGATTTTTTAAAAAGGAGCTGGCTGGCATGTATAAACCCTGCAGTTTACACATCCGAGGAGAATAAACTCATCACTGCTTTGGGCAGGTAGATAAAGACAGAAAAATCACTAGGGCCTCAACAATGGCAACCAGATGGTGATACCTTGGTTTACCTTTTAAAAAGGACCCCTGAAAACACGAGAAGAGTGAGGGTATGCTTTGGCTTACCATTCTGGAGGCTTCCATCCATGGTTGGCCCCACTGCTTGTGGGTCAGGGCAAGGCCAGGGTGTGAGAGAGGAAGGGGTCTTGCTCCCTCCTATCCCCTTGAGGGGCACACCCCCAATGGCTGGAAGGCTTCCCACCTCCTCCCAACAGGATGGAGCCAGGAGAAAGCCTTCAACACTTGGGTCTCTTGGGAGCATTCTAGACGTGAACCGGGCCACACAGGTCCATACTTAGACAAGGTTACACTGGGGGTTTGAAGTGTACCCAGTGTCTACACAGCTTTCCTTATTCACTGATTCCACTCTGGCCTCCCATGAAGCATGGAATGTAAACATGTTTTCTTTTAATTCTTTAAATTTCTGGCATCAGGGATTGAATCCAGGGGTGGTTAAACACTGGGCCACATCCTCAGTGCCCCCTGCCTTTTTTTTTTTTTTTTTTTAATTTAGAGACAGGGTCTCAGTGAATTTCTTAGGGCATCACTAAGATGAGATGCTGACACTGGCCAGGAACTTGGGATCCTCCTGCCTCGGCCTCCCCCATTGCTGGGATTATGGGCATGTGTCACCACCCCCAATTCACAATGTTTATGTCATGAGAGCCTTTTCAGCACAGTTTCCATTTTCATAACCGCACATATCTTCAACTCATGAAAAGTTGGCTGATGCCTAGTGTGAGCCAGGACTTCCCTTCTGTCACCTGCACCTCAAGGGAGAAGCCCCAAGGCAGTTTACTCTCAGGTTCATGATAAGGAGAAGAAAAAGGCCACTGTTGCAGGCTACTCTTGTCAGGGGAGGACAGGAGTGTGGGAACCTGTGAGGTTGAGGGAATGACCCTATGAAAGGGGGGCTGGGGTAGTGGCTCAGTGGTAGAGCACTCCCCTAGCATGTTTGGGGCCCTGGTTTCCATCCCACCACATAAAACAAAACAAAGGTATTGTGTCCAACTACAACTAAAACATAAAGTTAAGAAAACCTATGAAAGGGGCCCACTGTGCTGACCCCCACGTTTTATTTCCAAGAAGCATTTACCTGCAGCCCTGACTGGCTGAAGAGGGCAGAATGTGTCACAGTCCTCAGCACACTACCTGTTATTTGCAGGAGAAATGCAAGTCCAAAATAAAATCGCTAAGAGGAAACCAAGTTTCTCTGACAGGAGAGACTAACCCTTTTCATGGACCAGATCCTGAAAGTCACAGATAAGGAAAAAAGATGACCATGAAATCTAAGAATACATCATTAAGAATTCAGTTAGAACCAGTGACCATGGGCCCACGTGCCCTGAGTCGCCCTGCAGTGCAGACCTGAGAGAGACATCATCCTGCTGTCAGCTGACACTCAAGAGGAAGAGTTGAGTGGACTCTGGAAATTTCCCCTATAAATCCAGAGGGCAGGAGGAGGCACACTGTCCCTCTCCTCTCTGAGAAGACCCACCCTCTCCCTTGAGTGTGTCCCTTTTCCTTCAACAAACTCATTGCCTGTTGGAAGCAGATGAAAGAGAAGACAAATGAGAAACGCAGGTGGACCTCAGTGGGTCGGCCAGGGGCAGGTTTTCAGAGGGAAAATGGCAACTGGCTGCAGTAGGGTCTAGATTAGGTCAAGGGCAGGGAACCTGTGGGGAGGAGCCAGGGAAGGAGGCCCTGGGTGGAAAGGGCACAAGACTGTCCAGGGCTGGAGGGTGGCTCTGGGCTGCAGCACTGGCCTAGCACATGTGCTCCTGGGCTCAGCACCGATCACTGAAAACACAAGGCCCGATCCCACGCAGCAGGCTCCCCACAGTCTCATGGCTGTCCGGCTGGGCACTTGTCCTTCTCCAAAGACCCGGGAAGCAGGTGGGCTCTGCAGGACTTGCAGTTGGCAGGCCTGGGCTGGCTCTCAGCTGGGAGCCAGTCTACAGGGCAGGCACTCACTCTGTGGTTTGCTGTCCCCCCACAGGCAAAGGGATTAAGGCTGTGGGCCTCAAGGGAGCTTTTGCAAGGATATTAGAGTGCACGGGACATCCACTGTCACGTGGAGGTGACAGGCTCGAGGGGGAAGCCCACCCTGGTTGTGGGAGTGAGAAACTTCTGAAGGTGTTCTCCCCTCTGTCCCTCATCCCCTCAAGTGACCTGTGGGGTCTCAGGTATTCTGTGCCAGGGTCTCTTTGGTAGGTGGGAAGGCTGTGCACGGTGTCCAGGCAGTCTGTCCCCTCCCCACTTCCAGCCACAGCCTGTTAGGTCCCTCCAGTCCCCACTACTTCTCCCTGTGTCCTGCTGAGCCTGGCCTGGCCTAAGATGATTGCAGCATTTGCTAAGTGGGACCAGGACTGGGTCAGAGGACCAGCTGCGGGGACACATGGGGACCAGGATGGCCACATAGGGATGGTGGAGGAAGGAGAGGAAGACGGAGAAAGGCAGCACATTACTGATAGGAGAGAGAGAGAGACCATGGGCCAACGTAACTGCAGACAGACACACTTCAGCGGACCCTTGATTCTCGACAGATTATGAGCTTCTCAATAAACTAGCTATTCCATGGGGAGGAAACCCCTAGGTCAGCCAGGTGGGTGGCTCATGTCTGTGTTATGCTCAAATTCAGGACCCCCCAAAGACCACCAGAGACCCAAGATCAATGTAAGCAGCAAAGAGGTGTTTATTGTCAGCTAGCTCTGTCCTCCGCGCACACACACAGCAACTGGTGATGCTGAGAGGCCTGGAGCCCAGGGTTTGCAGCAGTTTTATACACTCTTTGGGGAAGGCAGGGACCCCCACATACATCATAGCCTCTTTTAGCAAATCATCACACACCACGGGAAAATCAAATAACCACTCTAAAACATGATTAGCACATTCACTGGTGGGAACAAGTTGGGTAGGGGTGATTGGTTAGTACAAGAGGGGGATTCTTTGAACTGATTGGTTTAGGCCGTAGGGGTGTACCTGCTGAACTACATGGTTTCCCAACTTGTTATCAACCACCATGAACTACTGGGGGGTCATCTGGCACCCCAGGTATTTCCCTGTCTCATGCTGATTGGTGGCTGCTAGGGGGCTGCTATGGATCCCCACCTAGCCTGACTGAGTCAGGGACACCTGGCCCAGCAGATCTCTCCTGTTATTTGTAGATAAACACCTTAGCAGGGTGGGAATGTGCCTAGGAGTGCTCTGTGGGTTTTTCCAAGGACAAAGGCATGTCCCTTCCTTGGACAGGCTTTGCTCTGAGATAGAGGCTGGTTTTTCAGTCTGTAATCCCAGTGACTGGGGAGGCTGAGGCAGGAGGATCGCATTAGTGAGGCCCTACCTAAATTAGGGACGCCCTGTGTCAAAATGAGGTCCATTTCTGCCTGTGGCACACCTCTCATGCTGAGGCACCGGCTCTGCCCTCCAGAAGCTCTGAGTCGGGGAACAGTCGGCCAGCATCCTCCTCTTGCTGACGCAGGTCTCCTCAGGTGCCCTCTGTTCTGCTCTGACCTTCTCAGTGGCTCTTTCCAGACCCCAAAGAAGAGCATGAAAAGAAAACCTCAGGACTCTGTGCTCCTGATTGTTTACCCCGAGACACGTCACACCTGCTTCGCGCTTGGACACAGTTAAGGACCCCAGGACCCGCTTTGTCCTAGAGAGTAGTGCCAAGTGAAGAGCCACTGCCACACCGGTCACCAGGGGGCCATGTCACCCAGGAGGCAGGCACGGTCCACACCTCTCGTGTCTGCACACAGTGGGGACAGCTTTGTCTCACTGGAACTCTGTGCTTGGGGCTCCAACCCGGCTGCTGCCTTTTCCTGGGGCTCCATGAGCTGGCTCCTGGCTTCTGGAGTCTGTCTAGAGGCAGCCAGTCCAGACAGGGTCCTCGGAGGCAGACATCCCCCTGCCTGCGCTGGGAGCCCCGAGCTTGCGGAACTTGGTGGCCTGGGCACTCTGCTGACCTGCTCTCCCCCGGGCGTGGAAACCCAGCCTTTGCCACTCAGCACCCTCGGCCCGGTGGATGGCTTTGGATTGTGGCTTCTTACCAGTTCCTCAAGGGCTCTGTTCAGGCCACACTCTTCCTCTCCCACACAGCCGGTCACCTTTGCAGGCTCTGTCTACCCCACCCCAGGCCACTCATCCCAACAAAAGTCTGTTTCAATCTGTCATCCTCCCCAGGGAATTACGTAACCATGGAGATGCTACCCGACATTTCAGTCCCGATTCCTGGGAAGAACAGAAGTCAGAAAGAAGCAAAAGATAACTTCTCAATCTCCACGCATTTGTATATTTTAAAACCCCCACAGGCTGGGGTGGGCTCGGTGGTGGAGCGCCTGCCCAGCATGCCGAGGCCCTGGGTCGGGTTGCTAGCACCACAAAGTGTAACAAATAAAAATGCCTTTTAAAAAGGCTAACTTTGCCAGTGCATCTGTGATCCTAGGGACAAAGGAGGCTGAGACAGGAGATCCCAAGTTCTAGGTCAGCCTGGGCAACTGTGTCAAAGCAAAAATTTAAAAGGGCTGGGGCGTAGCTCAGTGGTAGAGCGCTTGCCCAGCATGTGCAAGGCCCTGGTTTGATCCCCAGCACGAAAAAACAAAATGTGGAAAGACCTTCACTGGGACCACCTCGCCCAGCTCCCCAGGCCTTTCGATCTTTGCTACAGGGTCTCTCTGAGTTGCCCAGGCTGGCCTTGAACCTGCCACTCCCCTGCCTCAGCTCTGCCTCTGCCTCAGCATAGCTGGGATTATAGGCCTGTGCCACTGTGGCCGGCTTCTTTCACTTTGTTCAACCTCCGGAGCTGTTTCTGGGAGGGGGAAGACAAAAGGTCAAATATTTAACAAAAGACACGTCTATTAGAAAAATCCTAAAGGGGCTTTTGAGAGAGCCAGGGGCCCTGCACAGAGCTCAAAGTGTATGTCTCCTGTTGCCTCCTGATCGCCCACCTGACCCAGGGGATCCAGAAAGGGGCTTGGACCAAGGATCCTGATTCCCAGTTCCCCAGGCCAATTAAGTTAGATTGGCCCAGGGCAGGCCAGGTGCCTCCTGTGAGTCCCCATCACAGGTGAGGACCACCCAGCAGCAAGGCCTGGGGTGGGAAGGAATCCTGCCTACCCCGCCCAAGGGCCAATCGCAGAGCCAGGCTGGTGGAGCGCCTCATAAAGCCCCATCCTCTTCCCCGACTCGGGAGCAGGTCCTGGCCCTGGAGAGTCAACTCCTCATCTCCTCTGGGGAGGGGCAGTTCCCGTGGGATTCGACCCTGGAACTTTCTGAGGCTGAAGCATTGCTGTGAGCCTTGGAGGATTTGCAAGGGGCCTCGAGCTGAGCTCTCCCCTGGTGAGTACAGATTTGGAGAGAAGAGCCCCCAGTGATTCTGTAGGTTTTCCTTTAATTTATTTATTTTTATTTATTTATTTTTAGTTTTTGGCAGACACAACATCTCTGTTTGTATGCGGTGCTGAGGATTGAACCCTGGCTGCAAGCATGCCAGGCGAGCGCACTACAGCTTGAGCTACATCCCCAGCCCCTGTAGTTTTTCCTAACATTGGTTTTGTCTGAGTTTTATAAAATGCACTTTCTTCTAATATTTTTAGTTATTGATGGACCTCTATTTTATTTATTTATATGCAGTGCTGAGAATCGAACCCAGGGCCTCACACATGCTGGGCAAGCTCTCTATCATTGAGCCCCAGCCCTAAAATGAAATTTCTATCTCATTAAATTTACCCACTTTAGATGAAGAGTAGCTTTGATTGGGTTTATGCAATGGAGCAAGTACCACCTGGGTTAGGACAAAGGGCGCACTCCTGACAGAGGTGGGCAGCGAACCTCGGGTCAGCAGGCTTTTCTCTATTCTGTATTTAGTGGCGGAGTCAACTGTAGACCCTGGCAGGGCTCATTTTCAGGGCAGAAAATGGCGGCCGGCTGAAGCCAGGGTCTGGGTTATCTGGGCTTCCTTTAGGGTGGGACAGGAATGTGAATAGGGAGTTCCCTTGGCTTATTGGCTTCTGGTGACCCATTAGGGTGGAGGGTGTGGTGTCAATCAGGAGAAGTTCCTCTGTGTTCCTTTGCTCAGTCTGAGGCCTGGGTTTTTTGTTTTTTTTGTTTTTTTTTTTTTTTTTTAAGAGAGAGTGAGAGGAGAGAGAGAGAGAGAGAGAGAGAGAATTTTTTAATATTTATTTTTTAGTTCTCGGCGGACACAACATCTTTGTTGGTATGTGGTGCTGAGGATCGAACCCGGGCCACACGCATGCCAGGCAAGCACACTACCGCTTGAGCCACATCCCCGGCCTGGCCTGGGGTTTTAAATGACAAAAGCTTAGGAAAATGGCTTCAAACTTATTTTCTATACCCTTCAACTCCCCCCTCATTGGGCAGCATTTGCACCTCCCAGAGAAGGTCCCTTGGCCCGCCACTGCGGCGGAGGCCTGTGCCTGTAGTTTTGAGATGGTGTCCTGTCTACAACTTGGATGGTGGGATCTTGATCCCCCAGGACTTGGGTAGAGCGTCACAGAGGCTGGGGGCGGTGACCTGTGCTCAGGAAGGTCACAGGTCTGTGTCCCACGCCCCACACCTGCGGGACTGTGCTTGCAGGAAGGGGAAGGCTGAGCCACCAGGGTTGTCCAAGGGCCCTGCCATCCCAGGCTAGAGCAACCAGGTTGCTTCCTGCGTCTTTGCAGCCAGAGTTTAACCTGCAGGCCCTTCTGCAAAAGCTGACCTGAACAGGGATGAATGAAGGAGTTTTAAATCTCTATTAAGGATCCTCCCGAGCCGGAGGACGACCTACAGAGGCCCTTGTGGTGTGAGTGGAAGAGGCCACCAGCAAAAAACTGACAAATTCTGATCCACAGATTCCCAGACAAGTGGCTACAGAACGTGACCTGCACATCTTGGAAAAGATGAGTTGCACAGAATCGTCTCCAATCCCAGGTAAGGACACTGGGCTTTTGAAACCCAGAGTAGTCGTCCCCAGGGGGTTCAGTGTTGTTGCAACTTGCAGCCCCTGCTCTGATGTCAGGAGGTGTGAGGGCCACCTCGCTGGGGGACCCTGCCACACGTGTTTCTCTCCTCTTCTGTCTACCCCAGGCTTTTCCCCACTCCGCTCTCCCTGTTGTGGTAACTTGATGATTGCGGCTGTATTGCACCAGTATTTGTGATTTTATTTTACCTCCTTTGATGGTATGTTCCACATTTTTAAACCTTTTTGTTTGGGAATAATTTTATACTTATAGAAAAGTTGCAAAGACGGTACCAAGAGATCCCATGCACCCTTCACCCAGCACCCCCTAATGTCTGCAGCTCCCCTTTGTCAAAACTAAATAGTAAACTTCATGATGCTGTTAATGAAACTCTAGACAGAGTTCATTGGCCTCTCCCTAATAACGTGTTGGTTTCCAGGTCCAAACCAGGAACTCCCTGCGCATTTAGAAGATGATGTCTCCCCAGCCATGAGTACTCGCTTTCTCTCTTTCACGAGTTATGTGGGGTTTTAGGGTTTGTTATTTTGTTTTTCAGTACTGGGGACCAGACCCAGGGCCTCATGCATGCTAGGCAAGCACCTACCACTGAGCTGACCCCAGCCCTTCAAGTTGTGTGTTCAGTGTCTTTGAAAAATGAGTTCCTAATTAGCTACCAATTAAATTGGCATTCTGTGGATGTTCCAGTTCCCACATAGAAGAAATTCCACCCAATTCCATTGCTTTGAAAGAAAAACATGCACTCAGCATCTCCTCCAGGGTAGGAGGGGAATTTCTTCTGTAGGAAAGTTCTAGTAGTAAGTTATTTTAGGCCTCAGACCGTGTGGTCTATGTCAGAACTGCACAACTTAATTCTTGTACCATTTATGGGTTGCAATCGCTGCACAATTCTGTCTTCTGTGCTGGGGTTGGAACCTAGGGACTTCCCCGGGTGAGGCAAGTGCTCCACCACTGAGCTGCCCTGGCCCTGCTGTTGCACTTTGAAAACAGCCGTTTGGTGATAAATGGGTGCAACTTTGTACCAATAAGACGTTACATTATCTGTAAAAAGGCAGACCACACCTGGACTGTGACCACAGTTTTCCAATAGCCCCCTGGTTCTCTTCCCCCCCACCCCTGGTTCTCTTCCCCACCCTTCTCTTCCAGTCCTGCCCCCTGGTTCTCTTCCCCCTGCCCCCTGGTTCTCTTCCCCCCACCCCTGGTTCTCTCCCCCCCACCCCTGTTTCTCTTCCAGTCCCGCCCCCTGGCTCTCTTCCAGTCCCGCCCCCTGGTTCTCTCCCCCCCACCCCTGTTTCTCTTCCAGTCCCGCCCCCTGGTTCTCTTCCAGCCCCGCCCCCTGGTTCTCTTCCAGCCCCGCCCCCTGGTTCTCTTCCAGTCCCGCCCCCTGGTTCTCTTCCAGTCCCGCCCCCTGGTTCTCTCCCCCCCACCCCTGGTTCTCTTCCAGTCCCGCCCCCTGGTTCTCTTCCAGCCCCGCCCCCTGGTTCTCTTCCAGTCCCGCCCCCTGGTTCTCTTCCAGTCCCGCCCCCTGGTTCTCTTCCAGTCCCTCCCCCTGGTTCTCTTCCAGCCCCGCCCCCTGGTTCTCTTCCAGTCCCGCCCCCTGGTTCTCTTCCAGTCCCGCCCCCTGGTTCTCTTCCAGTCCCGCCCCCTGGTTCTCTCCCCCCACCCCTGTTTCTCTTCCAGCCCCGCCCCCTGGTTCTCTTCCAGTCCCGCCCCCTGGTTCTCTTCCAGCCCCGCCCCCTGGTTCTCTTCCAGTCCCGCCCCCTGGTTCTCTTCCAGTCCCGCCCCCTGGTTCTCTTCCAGTCCCGCCCCCTGGTTCTCTTCCAGTCCCGCCCCCTGGTTCTCTTCCAGTCCCGCCCCCTGGTTCTCTCCCCCCACCCCTGTTTCTCTTCCAGCCCCGCCCCCTGGTTCTCTTCCAGTCCCGCCCCCTGGTTCTCTCCCCCCCCCTTTATCTTCCAGTCCCGCCCCCTGGTTCTCTTCCCTCCCACCCCTGGTTCTCTTCCCACCCCGCCCTTTGGTTCTCTTCCAGCCCCGCCCCCTGGTTCTCTTCCAGCCCCGCCCCCTGGTTCTCTTCCAGCCCCGCCCCCTGGTTCTCTTCCAGTCCCGCCCCCTGGTTCTCTTCCAGTCCCGCCCCCTGGTTCTCTTCCAGTCCCTCCCCCTGGTTCTCTTCCAGCCCCGCCCCCTGGTTCTCTTCCCCCTTCCTTCTCTTCCAGTCCCGCCCCCTGGTTCTCTTCCAGTCCCGCCCCCTGGTTCTCTCCCCCCACCCCTGTTTCTCTTCCAGCCCCGCCCCCTGGTTCTCTTCCAGTCCCGCCCCCTGGTTCTCTCCCCCCCCCTTTATCTTCCAGTCCCGCCCCCTGGTTCTCTTCCCTCCCACCCCTGGTTCTCTTCCCACCCCGCCCTTTGGTTCTCTTCCAGCCCCGCCCCCTGGTTCTCTTCCAGCCCCGCCCC
This sequence comes from Urocitellus parryii, assembly GCF_045843805.1. Lineage (NCBI taxonomy): Eukaryota > Metazoa > Chordata > Mammalia > Rodentia > Sciuridae > Urocitellus > Urocitellus parryii. The sequence continues at coordinate 1,003,688 of NC_135545.1, read as the reverse complement.
CTGGTTCTCTTCCAGCCCCGCCCCCTGGTTCTCTTCCAGTCCCGCCCCCTGGTTCTCTTCCAGTCCCGCCCCCTGGTTCTCTTCCAGTCCCTCCCCCTGGTTCTCTTCCAGCCCCGCCCCCTGGTTCTCTTCCCCCTTCCTTCTCTTCCAGTCCCGCCCCCTGGTTCTCTTCCCCCCACCCCTGGTTCTCTTCCCCTTTCCTTCTCTTCCAGTCCCGCCCCCTGGTTCTCTTCCCTCCCACCCCTGGTTCTCTTCCCACCCCGCCCCCTGGTTCTCTTCCAGCCCCGCCCCCTGGTTCTCTTCCAGTCCCTCCCCCTGGTTCTCTTCCAGTCCCACCCCCTGGTTCTCTTCCAGTCCCGCCCCCTGGTTCTCTCCCCCCCCCTTTATCTTCCAGTCCCGCCCCCTGGTTCTCTTCCCTCCCACCCCTGGTTCTCTTCCAGCCCCGCGCCCTGGTTCTCTTCCAGCCCCGCCCCCTGGTTCTCTTCCAGTCCCACCCCCTGGTTCTCTTCCAGTCCCGCCCCCTGGTTCTCTTCCCTCCCACCCCTGGTTCTCTTCCAGCCCCGCCCTTTGGTTCTCTTCCAGCCCCGCCCCCTGGTTCTCTTCCAGTCCCGCCCCCTGGTTCTCTTCCCTCCCACCACTGGTTCTCTTCCAGCCCCGCCCCCTGGTTCTCTTCCAGCCCCGCCCCCTGGTTCTCTTCCAGTCCCGCCCTCTGGTTCTCTTCCAGTCCCGCCCCCTGGTTGTCTTCCAGCCCCGCCCCCTGGTTCTCTTCCAGCCCCGCCCCCTGGTTCTCTTCCAGTCCCGCCCTCTGGTTCTCTTCCAGTCCCGCCCCCTGGTTCTCTTCCAGCCCCGCCCCCTGGTTCTCTTCCAGCCCCGCCCCCTGGTTCTCTCCCCCTCCCCCCACCCCCTGGTTCTCCCCCCCACCCCTGGTTCTCTTCCAGTCCTGCCCCCTGGTTCTCTCCCCCTCCCCCCGCCCCCTGGTTCTCTCCCCCTATTCTCTTCCAGCCCCACCCCCTGGTTCTCTTCCAGTCCCTCCCTTCTCTTCTTCCCCCCCTGCTCCCTGGTTCTCCCCCCTTCTCCACCCCCACACCCCTGGTTCTCTTCCAGCCCCGCCCCCTGGTTTTCTTCCTCCCTGTAGAATGCTCCCTAATCTCCAGACGCACAGGTTCTTTGCCTGCTCTTCCTGACATGGCAGCACCTGGTGGCCAGCGGGCTGCTTTGCTGCTTTGCTGCCCTTGTCCCAGTCCATCTCTGGTTGAGCTACCTGATGCCTCCCCAGGCCCTGCAGCCAGCTTCTCTCGCAGGCGGCGGCTCCTGTGATCCTCTGAGTCCCACAGTTAAGTTCAACTCTTCCCCATCAAAACCCGGCCGGTGTGTGCCTCCTCTGCCCTCTGTGTCAGCCGCCTGCACCTCCCCAGGCCCAGGTCACAGTCCCTCTCTATGAAAGTGGAGGGGACCCCTGAGGCCTTTTCTCCTTGGGCCAGCGTGAGTGTTGAGTGGCATGTGAATTCCCTCATGGCTCCCTCTAGAGTAGGGCGCCACAGAACCCTGAACCAGGGTTCCTCCGGCTCTGATCTTTAGAAGTCATTAACCCCGTGCTGGGGGCTCAGTGATGGGCTCTGGTGCCACAGTGACACTGCCCCCAAATGTGTATTTCCACCATGCGGCCAGCGCAATGGTTTCATTAGTGAGGTTCTTGGCATAAAAGTTAGAAGAGATCAAAATAAAACACACAGACTCAGTTACCTTATTTCTATTGCTAGGTCCGAGATGGCTCCCCTCTCTGGTTCCCTCCTCTAACTGCCCAGCAGGGCAGCGAGG